>NC_134899.1:7306148-7313648 GCF_041734735.1 Babylonia areolata
TGTTGTAATTTGTTGTTGTTGTTGTGGTGGTGGTGGTGGTGGTGGTAGCGGTGTTATTGTTGTTGTAAATTGTTGTTGTTGTTGTGGTAGTGGTGGTAGCGGTGTTGTTGGTGTTGTAAATTGTTGTTGTGGTGGTGGTGGTGGTGATAGCCATGTTGTTGTTGTTGTAAATTGTTGTTGTGGTGGTGGTGGTGGTGGAAGCAGTGTTGTTGTTGTTGTGGTGGTGGTGGTGGTGGTGGTGGTAGCCGTGTTATTGTTGTTGTGGTGGTGGTGGTAGCGGTGTTGTTGTTGTTGTAAATTATCATTTTCTCAAACAAAGACAAAGGAAAAGTGGCAATTCAAATGTGATGAGGAACAAACAACAAAGCTCCCCCCCTCCCCCCCGGCCCTCTTCTGAGTGAAACAGAACGCCAGAATTCAGAGTGCCATCACAACACGTAATTACTGCAAAGAAAACAAAGAACTAATGAAGAGATGAAGGTCGTTGTAGAAGAAAACAGCAAGGAAGAGGATGGTATCAGATATACAGATGGTTCAGGCACCAAAGGTCAGTCCCGTTCGTTATTCACTGCAAAACATCCAGGGCAGAGAATGCCGCCTACAGTCACAACCTCCAGCCTGACAATGGCTCGCTCATTTCCCTTCACACCTGCAAGTTGTGACGCCATCCATGCAGTGGCTGTCATACCCACGCGTGCTTGGAAATCAGCGACACAATTCTGACTGACTCTGTGAACCTCCTACACAAAAATTACACCAAGGTGTCGTGAGGCAATGTGCAACATTCAGAATCATAAGCTTACGTGGATGGACTGCTCTGGACATGCAGGTGTGAAGGGAAATGAGCGAGCCGACAGGCTTGCTTGCTGCACAACAGTAACCAAAGGTCTACATCTGGGAAAATCTGAAATCCTCAGAAAAGTGAAACAGTACCACAAAAACCATGCTTACCTACAAGGCAATCACACCACTGACAATATCAAAGAAAGAACGATATAATAGAGAGACAGAGAGACGGGGTGGGTAGAAGCGGCCGAAAGTCGAACCTGAAATGTAGAGCAAGATCCCTCGCTAATCAAACGAATTTTGTTATCATTTCCGGGAGGTCAAGGACATGCAGACCACTCCGCCCTCTGCTCACTTCGGACACTCCACTGAGTTCAAAAGTCTCTCCAGATCATGAGTCGTTTCGTATTCCTGTGTCTTGGGTCATAGATTAATCTGATCTTAAACCATGTTGAAACACGTTTTCTTAAGAAAGAGAGAGAGAGAGAGAGAGAAAGATAGGGACAGAGACAGACAGACAGACAGAGACAGAGAGACAGAGAGAGAATGTTTTCACGGGATATCAAACACACTGTTGTCGCTTTTTTGTCTTGTCTTTTGTTGACGAAGAATCTGCTATAATAAAACATATCCCTTTTAATATAAAGAAGAAGAAAACGAAGAAGAAACCAAAGAAGCAGAAGAAGAAGCAGAAGAAGAAGAAAAGGAAACCATTCAAAGGAACGTGTTACCGGTCAGACGCTATCAAAATCCAGCTCTGACTTGTCATTGCCCTTTGGTCAATACCTGGACATCGTGTCTCGACAATATTCCCACAACTCTGTGTGTGTGTGTGTGTGTGTGTGTGTGTGTGTGTGTGTGTGTGTGTGTGTGTGTGTGTGTGTGTGTGTGTTTGAGCGTGTGTGTGTGTGTGTGTGTGTGTGTGTGTCGTATTTAACTGAGCATGAGAGTCCATCTGATGATCTTTTATTGAATGTTGACATTTCAAACTTAGAATGTTACAAGCGATTATTTGTACTCTTGTATGCGGATGACACAATTTTACTTCCGGAGACGAAAGAAGGATTGCAACAGTCTCTCAGTGGTTTTCACGAATATTGTTTAAAATGGAAACTAGTGGTTAATGTAAAGAAAACTGAAGTGATGACATTTAATTCTACAAAAACGCTAAAGCCTGTTTTTATGTTTGGTGATGCATGTTTGGATGTTGTCGACTCTTTTTAATATCTTGGTATCAAATTTAGTAGAAACGGCACTTTTTACAAAGCTTAAAAAAAAAAAAAAAAGATTTATGAACAGGCTCAAAAAGCTATGTTTTCGTTACTTCAGTCAGCCAGAAATCAAGATTTACCTTTACATATCGTTCTGGGCATGTACCAGTCCATGATTGTTCCCATTTTGTTGTATGGTGCAGTAAATATGAGGTTATGAAAATGCAGATATACTTGAAAATTTATAATTGAAATTTTTTAAACGCTTGTTCAGACTGATTAGTAATACTATGACCCAAATTATCTATGGAGAAACTGGTATTTATCCATTTAGTGTAAATGAGATTGGTTCGATTTTAAACTAGCTTTGTGATATCAAACACAGAAAAATATTCTGGGAGAATATATTTTATATTACTTGACTTATATCGAAATGGTGTTTATTCTTCAAAATGGATGTGTAAAATCAGACAAATTTTAATAGATACAGGGTAATACTGTGTTTTGGATGCTCAATCCTTCTCAGAGAGGGAATATTTCTGCAAGAATGTCCACATTGCTTTGAGAGATAGTTTTCAAAATCTAAGTCAAATGCCTGATAATTACGTTATTAGCTTTTTCAAATTTCGAAGTCATAACCATAAGCTGGAAACAGAAACAGAGAGACACAAATGCATACCACGAGAGTTACGGCTCTGTAAGGTTTGTAACATGTCTATGATTGAGTTCCATTTTATAATGGAACATGTCTCAATTATGATCAGTTGCAAAATAGAAATGTTCTTAGAAAGATATTTGTCTCCAAAACCGGTTTTAAAATTTTGTAATATGCTCAAAGGAGGCAAAAAATTCATTTTAGCTGTAAGTAAGATGATTAAATTTGCAAATATTACCTAGCTACACTTTTGGAGTTAAAAGACATTTGTGTTTTCTCAACTTTTATGTGACATTATTGTATATTTGGAAATGTTTGTTCTGGGCTTGAAAACATTATTTTGTAGTAATCCTCCACACTCAAATAGGAGTGAAAGGATAATTAAAACTTGAAACTTGAAACGCGCGCGCGTTTCGGTGTGTGTGTATGTGTGTGTGTGTGTGTTTGTGTGTGTGTGTGTGTTTGAGCGTGTGTGTGTGTGTTTGTGTGTGTGTGTGTGTGTGTGTGTGTGTTTGAGCGTGTGTGTGTGTGTGTGTTTGTGTGTGTGTGTGTGTGTGTTTGAGCGTGTGTGTGTGTGTGTGTGTGTGTGTGTGTGTGTGTGTGTGTTTGAGCGTGTGTGTATGTGTGTGTGTATGTGTGTGTTTGAGCGTGTGTGTGTGTGTGTGTTTGTGTGTGTGTGTGTGTTTGAGCGTGTGTGTGTGTGTGTGTGTTTGAGCGTGTGTGTGTGTGTTTGAGCGTGTGTGTGTGTGTGTGTGTGTTTGAGCGTGTGTGCGTGTGTGTTTGTTTGTGTGTGTGTGTGTGTGTGTGTGTTTGCGTGTATGTGTGTGTGTGTGTTTGAGCGTGTGTGTGTGTATGTGTGTGTATGTGTTTGTGCGTGTGTGTGTGTGTGTGTGTGTTTGTGCGTGTGTAGGCCCCAATGAAAACCTTCCAAAATAAACAACGAGCAAGTAGGTATACTATTTTGTAGTTGCATAAACACACACAGAGACACACACAGACACAGACACACACACAGACACACACACACACACACACACACAAATCACAGGCGCGTAAGACATAGCTTAAAGGTTGATGTGCGTCCCTCATTCGTCTCTTGGCCCTCCTTCCTTCCTCCGTCCCCAGTTCTGTCTCAAAACAAATATTGACAGGGGGTACCTCCCTCCCCCGTCTGCCCACCCCACTTCTTTCTTCCCACCCGAACGCATACAGCTGCCAACCTATCGTCCTCCCTACTCCCAATACCTTCCAGGCAAATAAAGAATTTCGCAACAAGTAAGTCCGTAAAGTCCCTGTGGGAAAAAAAGAAGAAGAAGAAAAAAAGGGGGTGGGGGGTGGGGGTGGGGTATGTATCCCGCGTTCAATGGAGGAAATTCAAATGCAGAGCAGAGGCCATACTTAGCTATGTTGATGTTTGGTGCAACCGGATAACTTGTGTGAGTCCATTCGCTAGCTGAAGCCACTTAATTGTCAAGGCATGATAGTTCTTCCAATCATTGTATTGAGCATTGACTCGTGGTTCTCTCAATTTGGCAATATTTGATACGGAAGCTACTTATACTATCATCTTGCTTATTATTCATGTATTATTTCATATGCTGATGTTAGTTCTGCTATAGAGGTAGAGCTGAATTTAACGACCTTCGGCGTGACGCCCAAGGTCAACAGCTGCTACAGTGTTAAATGTTCCTTTCTTATACTGTCAGTTCTACCAGATTCACACTTAGAGTATGCTTAGTCCTCTATAATCAATGTGTGTGTAGTATTCTGTTGTGGTGATTACAAGATATTGGATAATATCACTTATTAGTAAAAACCATCTGGTAAGTATCACAGACTGTAAATTGTAATTCAGCTATCATGCTTTCTCATATACGGCTTACTCTGCTATAGTGCTACATGATAACTGATGCATTTGAGTTACTTTGACACAGTGTGAGCATCATAGATATCTATACTGTCAGCGTACTTTCACTGAATCAGAATTAAGCCACTTTAACTACACTCTTCAAATGAGAATTAGAAGTGCCATTTGATGTCAGCGTTTGGTCTTCACACATATATGTATCATTTATATTGTATATATATATATATATATATGTGTGTGTGTGTGTGTGTGTGTGTGTGTGTGTGTGTGTGTGTGTGTGTGTGTGTGTGTGCATGTGTGCGCGTGTGCGCGCGCGTGCGTGTTTAGTTGTTTTGTTCCCCACCCCACCTCCACACAGAACCTGGACAGAAGGTTCTCGGGGACCGAGCAGCGTGTTGGTTTCGGGCGAGGGTCAGGTCGTCTGTCCGCTCCCCCCTTTTTAATAACATATGTGGTGTGGCTGCAGGGATTAGGTTGGACTCCTTGACCTCTGCACCTCCTTGTACCTGAGCTGAACCGAACCTGTACACCCTCGACGAGTACAATCTATACACGAAGCAAAGTACTCACCAAAGTTTTATAACCCACACATCATTATAATTATATTCAAATAATGTTTCTTAATTCTTTCTGTTTTTACATTGAGAATACTAGTTATTACCTGCAGTGTGTGGATGTATGTATGAAACGATGTATGTGATATTTTTTTACATTTGTATCTTCGTAATATTTGTTGTTACAGTTATGGTCCCCATGTTGTTTACTTGTCTATGTTGTGATAATGCACCTGACCAAATTTCTCCAGTTGGAGATAATAAAGTTATTCTTATCTTATCTTATCTGATGCTCAGATTTGATTAGTTCTTCTACCATGGTTGTGCCTGCTTTTATCTATGCTTTACATAGCGGTAGCATTATGGTTATGATTATGATTCTGGTTCACATGCACAACATTATACACACCATACCACGTACCACATCGCATGACAGAGAGAGAACGAGAGAGAGAGAGAGAGAGAGAGAGAGAGAGAGAGAGAGTGGTGAGGGGAAGAGAGCATTTACGAATGCAACGCATCTGTGATTGTAATTGCACTGCGCACACACACACACACACACACACACACACACACACACAGAGAGAGAGAGAGAGAGGGAGAGAGAGAGAGAGAGAGAAATGGTTGACTGATATAAGCATCTGCCCATACCTCAAGACTCAACACAATATGAATCTGACCACTGATGATGAAACCAAAAACTTCGGTGGGAAATGCAATAATGAGGAATAAATGACCAAAACTTACAGAAAATATTCTACGAGAGAGGGAGAGCACAGAGAGAGAGACAGACAGAGACACAGACAGACAGTTAGACAGACAGAGAGAGAGAGAACTCAAAACGTTTTTATTCATGGATTAAGATTTTAGGCATGGCCTATTCTTCCAATCTGTCCTGGAGTCATGGACGGACAACGTATACAACAAATGCACAGTTGAAAATACATCGCCACACCTTTTTCCACGAACTAAAAAAAACCCACAAAAACACACATATGGGACGGCTTTAAAACACAGACACATAGACCTGTCAAAGACTTATGTTTCAAAGTTCATGTTTTCTTTGTCCGCGTGGAACGTTTTCGCGCGAGGAATTCTGATTCGCTTTGAATATGCTCAAGGAAAACTGTTCAGCACTGAATGTGCTCAATTCATCACTACAAGTCACACACACACACACACACACACACACACACACACACACACACACACACTTTCTTTTTTAAGCCGAATACCAAAACTCGACCCGGCCATTGAGGTTTGCAGATCGTAATTTCATTATTACAGTTCACAGAACGCCATGGTCATGAATACCAACATGGCGGACTACACCCTTCCTCAGGCCTGTGTTTTTCGCCATCGCTGACACAAGTCTGTAATTTCGGGGAGATATGCTATTTTTTGTTTGTTTGTTGTTGTTTTCGTTCGTTTAGATACAAAAACAAATCCTTTTTTTTGTTTTGTTTTTTTTGTTTTTCCTAACAGTCGTCAGACAAACTGTTTTTCCGGAGAATTTCTGAAAAGGTTGACTATCATTTTTCTTCTTTCTTCTTTTTTTCCCCCGTTTTAATGCCAATTCTTAGTTGTTCTTTTTCTAATTCTTCTTTTTATGTTTTTCTTCTTCTTTCTATTCTCACGAATTTTAAGTTCATCCTTTTTTGGGTCTCAGGTATGCATAAATAATAAACCAGGTGTTGGACACGTTCGATCATGTTCAGTGGAATGTTCCAAGGCGGATAGGAATGTAAAAGGCCGCAGGGATATTGCAAGAGGTTTTCACGTCTAATTGTAACACACACACACACACACACACACACACACACACACACACACACTACTGAAACATATGTATTGCATTGCCATGGAAAAGAAGCAACAAGAACTAGGTGAAATAAATGTGAAATATCATACACTGCCACGAAAAAGAAGCAACAACAATCAGGTGATTTATATATATACACATTATGTGTGTGTGTATATATATATATATATATATAAATATATATTTATTTATAGATCGATCGATCAATATATAGATAGGTATATATTGCCATGGAAAAGAGACAACAACAAAAAGGGGAATTAAAGGTGGAAAAACTCACCCGTCAATGCTATCCAATAGGAGCAACAGTGGTCGCGATGCGGCGCTCGATCAATGATGTGCTATGAGTCAGAAAAAAAATCGGGCTGTACTCCCTCCACACACCGGGGGTCTGTGTGGGCAATGCACCAATCAGAGAGCCCGCTTTTTTTTTGCTTTTTTTTCTTTTTTTTTTTTTGCTACCACCAGCACAATTAAAAGTGTGCTGCACGGATGTCTGCAAAGATCATACGCAAACATCAAGTCAGTCACCAACCGAAGCAAGTTCAGCCATGGGTAAGTACAGAAGACAATGATAATAAAGGTGAAAAAATGACAATGTCAAA
>NC_134899.1:7316148-7478648 GCF_041734735.1 Babylonia areolata
ACACACACACAGATGTAAAGATATGTCAGTTCGAAAGCAATGAAAAAAGATGGGGGGTTCGGGGGGGGGGGGGGGGGGGGGGAGTGTGAGGTTGGGTGAGGATGGTTCACTGTTTGTGATGCATGTAAGCATATAGAACCATAGACATATCCAGACAAGAGTTCGTTTTCGTTCGTTAGCGTTCGATGTAAGGAGAAGACATTCAGATCTTTGAAAACTATGTTCTATGGCGTGATGTGTTATAACCTAATTGACACATTTTGCGATAGTTTATAAGGATTGTCGATGAATGGCAGTGAACAGTGTTGTACAAACACGATCATATTTGTAGTGTCCACAAGTTGTTACAACTTTATCATGCACTCACTTTTGCGTCACGCACACACACACACACACACGCACACACACACACACACACACACACACACACACACACACACACACACACACACACACACAGAGTTGTAGAGTGTAGACATTTCCAGCAAAACGGTTCATCATTGTTCACAGACACATACACACACACACACACACACACACACACACACACACACACACACACACACACACACACACACACACACACACACTCACACACACACACACACAAACACACACACAGAGTTGTAGAGTGTAGACATTTCCAGCAAAACGGTTCATCATTGTTCACACACACACACACACACACACACACACACACACACACACACACACACACACACACACACACACACACACACACACACACACACACACTCGCGTAGTGCTGGTGTCTGTATCTCCCAGGCCTGGTTAACGCCGGTGTAAGAGTACAGACTACCCTGTCTAGAACATGCCCCGGTATAAAGTGGCCTAGTCCCAAAAATGCCCCCGTATAATCTGGCGCTGGACAGAATAAACCCCCGTATAAAGTAGCCTGGGCTACATTATACAAAGGGTATAGATTAGGTTTGGCCCAGTTCAATTCATATCCTCTTGGCCATTTTATACCCCCCTCTTTTTTCTCTGAAATATATTGATATTTGAAGGGTGTGAATATTGCCAAAAGTTACAACCTTAGAAAGAAGGCTAAGTGAAAGGTGAACTGCGATGGATTATTTTTTTTACACAACATTTACCCTAGAATGGGCTCTTTTTTTCAAAATGGGAGAAAATGGGAAACACGTATGTGCCTAAAATATTCATTTCCGAAGTCGGTTTTCAATTCTTAAAGAAATTTTTCAAAGGAAGCAGAGAATTAGTAAGTTGATTAATTTTGCAAAAGGTTGTATATTTTGCATAAAGGTTAATTGTTGTTTGGGACATATTTGTGCTTTCTTAACGTTCAGCTTTAGTGTTGAGTATTTGAATGTCTTATTTTGGGCGTGGAATTATCTTTTGATAGTAGTCCTTCATGCTCTGATAAGAGGATAAATAAAACTTGACTGAATTCATAGGTAACATAAAAATGTAAGGACAGAAAAAGAAAGGAAGGAGAAAGAAAGGAGACCAAGATGGTACTGAGGACAGAGGTCACCACTAAAAAGTAAAATATAAAGAAAAGAAACACAAAAAAAAAAGAAAAAGAAAAGGTACATCGATATTACACGAGCGCATGCAAACACACACACACGCACACACGCACACACACAAAGTACATCGATATTACACGAGCGCGTGCAAACACACACACACACACACACACACACACACACACACACACACACACACACACACACACACACACACACAAACGAAGCTGAATGATATTTCCAAAGGATGTTTTTTCAAAATATTTGATGCTCAGGTGCAACCCATTCTTTTGTACGAGATTTTTTTCTGAGATGTGTCGGCTAGCTCACTTCCCTTCACACCTGCATGTCCAGTATATCCACGTAAACTTCTGATTCTGAATGTTGCACATTGCCTCACGACACCTTGGTGAATTTTTGTAGGAGGTTCACAGAGTCAGTCAGAATTGTGTCGCTGATTTCCAAGCACGCGTGGGTATGACAGCCACTGCATGGATGGTGTCACAACTTGCAGGTGTGAAGGGAAATGAGCGAGCCATCGTCAGGCTGGAGGTTGTGACTGTAGGCGGCATTCTCTGCCCTGGATGTTTTGCAGTGAATACCGAACGGGACTGACCTTTGGTGACTGAACCATCTGTATATCTGATACCATCCTCTTCCTTGCTGTTTTCTTCTACAACGACCTTCATCTCTTCATTAGTTCTTTGTTTTCTTTGCAGTAATTACGTGCGGTAATTACGTGTCATAATGCTACTCTGAATTCTGGTGTTTTGTTTCACTCGGAGGAGGGCCGGGGGTGGTGGGGGGTGCGGGGGTGTGTGGGTGGGGGGGGGGGGGGGGGGGGGGGGGCTTTGTAATTTGTTCCTCATCACATTTGATTTGCCACTTTTCCTTTGTCTTTATTCAAGAAATTAATAATTTACAACAACAACAACACGGCTAACAAGAACAAACAGAACAAAACAAGGACAAAACAGAACGTGATGATGCTCCCCATACACACAGAGTCCAGAATGGTGAAGGTGACACGAGGCAGTGTGGTGACGATGGTGGTGATCGTGGCCCTGCTGATCGTGGTGATCGTCCAGTGGCATGCCCTCAGCAAAGACCCCTTCCACTTCGACGCTGTGCGTGGTTACAGTGAGTCTCACCTGTCTGTCTGTCAGAGGAAGGTGTTCACCAGGGATCTGGGTTCGAAGCTCTCTTTTCGGCCTGGTGTTTGTCCTTTGGAAAGGCGCTTTACTCCGATGTTTGTATTTGTATTTGTTTTTGTCACAACAGATTTCTCTGTGTGAAAGGATGGCCGAGCGGTCCAAGGCGCTGCGTTCAGTTCGCAGTCTGGTTCTCCAGGCGTGGGTTCGAATCCCACTTCTGACAAGTTTTTTGAGGAAGGTGGCAGAATGGTTAAGACGCTCAGCTGCCAATACAGAGAGTCCGTGAGGGTGTGGGTTCGAATCCCGCTCTCGCCCTTTCTCCTAAGTTTGACTGGAAAATCAAACTGAGCGTCTAGTCTTTCGGATGAGACGATAAACCGAGGTCCCGTGTGCAGCACGCACTTGGCGCACTGAAAAAGAACCCATGGCAACGAGAGTGTTGTCCTCTGGCGAAATTACGTAAAATGAAATCCACTTTCATAGGTACACAAATATGTAAGCATGCACTCAAGGCCTGACTAAGCGCGTTGGGTTATGCTGCTGGTCAGGCATCTGCTCAACAGATGTGGTGTAGCGTGTATGGATTTGTCCGAACGCAGTGACGCCTCCTTGAGAAAGTGAAACTGAAACTGAAACTGTCTGTCCGTCTGTACTGCGATGTCTGTATATAATATAATCTTCTACCAGTCTGTCTGTTTGGCTCATTCCAATGCACTGCTCTACTTTCATTAATAATTTGATAATGTTCTCTCGAAAGCATAATATTGGCACAAAAGAAAGATATCAATTAATGTGCTCCAAATGAAAGCTGGTAAGATGTTATTGAATGCATTTTTCAAAATGTATCGTTTCATTTCGTAATGCATAGCAAATCGCTGAACATTACTGACAAAATATACACTCGTAATTATTCAGATAGAAGCTTATATCATGATCGTTTTTTCTGTAAACTCGTGGTTTCGTCAGAGATTCTGGAAATACTATATATTAGTTTGAATTTTAGGGGTATACTGCGTGTGTGTGTGTGTGTGTGTGTGTGTGTGTGTGTGTGTGTGTGTGTGTGTGTGTGTGTGTAGAGGAGGTTTAGGATATGGGAGGGGGGGGTATGTGGGGGATAGATTGGGCATGAGTAGGCTTTTTTTTCTTCTTCTTAAAGATAATATACATCATAATATACATACCCCCATCACCATCATCATCACAACCACCTCTCAGTCTACTCTTACTCAAGCCCCCCCCCCCCCCCCCCCCTCCCCCCGTCGTTTTCAGTTTTAATCATGAAATAAATTATAGTCCAATGTAGCGTGACACAACACTCACACAGACACACATATATGCGTGCTCGCACACACACACACACACACACACACACACACACACACACATACACACAAACACACACACACACTGGCACACGCACACACACGCACGCACGCACACAGACACACACAGACACACACACACACACACACACACACACACACACAGAGGAGATAATTTTGAACCAGTTTGTTGTGCAACATAATTATATAATTATGGTTTTGTTTTTTTCAAATGGTTAAAGTGATTAACTTGGAACCATGAAAGATATTTTACTGAATAAAAACAGGCCTTATGTATTGAGAACAGATTTGTACAACATTGGAAATGCAAAGAAACGAAGTAAACAAACAATGCAGAATTTGATTTGGTGGACATCTTGAAATAATGGTGTTGATGGTTTGGTTTGACAGCTTTGTATGAAAAGTGCGTGGCCTACATTTTGTGAGAGTTAGGGCGATCTCTAAGGGGTTAAGATAGTGGGGGATGGGGAAAGAGGGAGGAGTAGGATGGAAGGAGATTAGTGGAGAGGGAGGGTAAAAGGTGGGGGTACCTTTTTACAAAACACCTGTCTTCTACCCCCCTAATTCCCAGCCCTGTTCTACCCACCAGTTATCATACCCGCCATTCTACCCAGCCCCCTTTATCTCTCTCCCTTATATCACACCCCTATCCTACCCTTCCTTCGTCTCCTCCTCACACAGGAAGAAGACCCCCCTCAGTCAAGTGTTTCGGCCCTTAACTCTAAGGGGGCCGGGCCGCACCCAGGTCATGACTCCTGGATGCCCTTGTATTACCACCTCCCCCCCCCCGCTCCCCCCCTCCCCAGCTGGGCTACTTTATACCCAGGGTATACACTAGCCTGCTACACCGGGACATCATCAGGATAGGAAGCGTTGAGTTCAGCCTTGACACATCGTCGCAAACCTAAATGGACCTCCATAGCAACATCGTCATCATCACCATCCTTCCCCTTCATCATCAATAGTAAACTACATCTCAAGTCATAGACGGGGTACAGGTACATTCGCCCAATTGATTTGAAATCAGGAAATACTACAGTGCACTCATTTCATGAATATTATTCATGACCATACCCCGCATCGCATTGATGGTTTGCAGGAATACGTTGCTGAGGGTACAACCCACAGTGGAAAGGGGGAAACTGGAATTCCATGTTGATTGTGGCCATTGCACGGCCCTGACTTGAATTGTTTTGGAAACGTTTGAAGGAAGAAAAACCTGTCATAAGCAGGAAGCTAACAGTTGTGCAAATCTTGTCAAGGAAATCTTTGTCTCATCTCCTCTGTTTTTTCAGCCACTCTGTCCACGCTCATTTGTCATGTGCACTGGCGTAATAGACTCAGTCTACCCCCCCAGCTGTGTTTTTTTCCCCTGGGGTCATTCTGGGTTTGCCTAAAAAATGATTAGTCAAGATTGATACCCCCACGCATCTCCGCACCCTGAAGCCATAATTTATCTGACTCGTGATGGGAGGAGGGACTGGGATACAATTACTAAGTGGAAGGGGTCGGGGGCGGATTTGTATTAGGTTAAGATACCATCTCCCCCCAACTTATTTTGAATTGCACGAAAACGTTACATGTTACCCTCACACACACACACACACACACACACACACACACACACACACACACACACGAAGACAGTGCTGCTTCGTTAATACCGTGTTATCCCTCCATGCATATTGACTGCAGGTGGCAGGCGTCCAACTTCCGGTTTCCAGCTGACAACCGTGACGTGACGTGACATCTGTGCTAAACATGTAGTCCTCGTTACAACTGACGTCACCTTCCAGAGACGATGACGTGAGGCGCCAGGTGCTGACGTGGGCGTTGAGAACGTCAGGAACATCCCCGACTTCACATTCAGATGCTGAGAAACAACAACACCGAGAACAGACTGGGCTTGTGACATGCTAAACAAAGCCTGCGTGTTGTCATTTATGAGACCTGTTAACGGGAAACAACCCAAGACAAGAAAAAATGTGTAAGTTGTCAAAGTGATGGCCGATGGGGGAACCAAGATGGCGTTCAATGGTAATAAATGTTACATAAAACTTACATCATTTCATGGTGTTAATGTAGTATGAATCCTCGCAATGAAGACACAGCAGGTGTGTTGGAGTGTATGGGGTGTGTGTGTGTCAGTGTGGGGAAACACTTCTCCCAAGGCAACATGTGTTTCTTCGGGAGCAGCTGGCTCGCTTTGGTCCTTACCCGGCACCCAGCTCTCTCACCTGTGGCTTCATGTAGCTACCACACCCTGCAAACCGCTTCGACCGGTGGGCTAACCAAGTGAGTGTACCCAACGGGTCTCAACCCCTCGGTGAGACAGGGCTTGTCCGTCTAAGCACGTGAAAACTGGACAGCGTGGAGGAAACAAGTAACCAGTTTAACGCGCTTAACTCTCTCCATACAAACGGCGAAAGAGACGACGTTATCAGCGTTTCATGTTCATCCCAATTACCATCATCAAAATATTGCAAGCGGAATGCTCTTTTTCTGAAGACGTGAATGTTGACAAAGAATACCACAGTTCTGACGACGGAAGCTAAAGGTTGGGTCATTCAGACACCCACTGGACATCCGATGGGTCTGTGTAGAGGAGAAGAGAGGACTGGCCGTACTGAGTGAGTTAAAGGTCACTTCCGGTGATGCGTAGGGGGCGTGTGAGGGCGTTGTGAGACACACACAGAACACTGATGGCCACCCACTGTATCCAGCCGTCTAGACACGAGTCTCGCCACCGGGATCCAGACAGGCCGGAATCAGACAGTAAAGGCTGATGATTTGTGCAACTGTCCCGTCACTTTTATAATTACAACTCTCAAGTCTTGACACGTCTTACTTCCAAGCCCTCAGCCTTACACCTTCTAACCGAGTCACGTGACGATGGATGAGTGAAGAAGCAGATGATGATATTGTATCATACTGTACTGTACTTCTCTCTCTCTCTCTCTCTCTCTCTCTCTCTCTCTCTCTCTCTTTTTGTCACAACAGATTTCTCTGTGTGAAATTCGGGCTGCTGTCTCCAAGGAGAGTGCGTCGCTACACTGAGAACGCCGCCTATTTTTTTTTTTTTTTTTTTTTTCCCTGCGTGCAGTTTTGTTTGTTTTTCCTATCGAAGTGGATTTTTCAACAGAATTTTGCCAGGGACAACCCTTTTGTTGCCGTGGGTTCTTTTACGTGCGCTAAGTGCATGTTGCACACGGGACCTCGGTTTATCGTCTCATCCGAATGACCAGCGTCCAGACCACCACTCAAGGTCTTGTGGAGGGGGAGAAAATATTGGCGACTGAACCGTGATTCGAACCAGCGCGCTCAGATTCTCTCGCTTCCTAGGCGGACGCGTTACCTCTAGGCCATCACTCCACATAATGATGATGATGATGATGTGGATAGTTCTTTTGTGCCTAGTTTTGCGCTAATTACTCCGAACAGAAATTGACACCTGGAAAAAAAAAAGAAAGAAAAAAAACAACTTCCTCAATCGCGCATGCGTACTAGTGCGAGCTGACTGAAACTGTCATTCCCGAAGCCAACTATGAGGTAAAATGTCAGAAGATCTGCAGATTGTGAAGGTCATTTGTATGCATTATTCAGCAGCTGGTGAGGCCCATCCACAAATTATTCTCTGAATCGACTTTTGCGGTCTCTGTCACGGCTCGTTGGCGATCTCTGTGGTATATTTGTGTGCACCTCTTTCTCCTTCCCTGTTCCCCCTTTCTCTCTCCCTTCTCCCCCCTCTCCCTTCTCTCTCCTCTCTCTCTCCCCCTCTCCTTCACCAACCTCTCTCCTTCACCCCCCCCCTCTCTGTTCCGTGTGTATGTTCGGCTTAACGCCTTGCTTATGCACGTGCATCTCTGGGATATGTGTGTGGCATGTTCCTATTTCTTAAACATTTTTTTTAAACTCTGAGCGAGTTCAGAAATTTATGTAGTTAGGGGGGACGGATTTCGCTTTGCTGTCGATGCTAAGCTCTCACAAGAGACGGGTCGCCGTGCCAGCGTGTGAGCTGTTGGGGGCCGTCTGGTGGAAGTAGCGGGGCGTTTCCTGGTCATCCCCTTCTTCTGTGTGGGGGTCTGTGTTTTCTTCCTGGGCCAGTGGTGTGCCTCTGTACTTACCTAGTGACAGATTTCCCTATGACTTTTCCCTTCGTGCCACTGCCTTCAACGGAACTCCAGGATCGACACTGGAAGTCTTCGGTTTTCCTCACTCCCGCTCCCACTCCACGCTTCCAGCGCCCCCCTCCCATCCTCCCTCTCACTCCATCCAGTCGTAACCCCCCAGGTCTACGAATGACATCCATCTTCAACCGCCGGGTGAAGTTCGCGCCATGTGGAGTCTGGTAGTGTACATGTGCTGAACCGGTGCTGCAGTGACTTTGTAATATGAAGGATTGGAACTGAATTAGTTAATCAGTTGTGCTGTAGTTAGATAGGGGGAAACTTTTGTGTACTATGATTTATCATGTCTTTATTTCGTTTCATTACAGTAAAGAATCGAGCTGAAATTCACTGTGTCTCTGTCTTTGTGTTGTCGGGTCGTCAGTTAGTCTGGGAAGGGTGTGGGGGTACATGGACAACCCCTTACAGGTTGTGACAGTCTCCTTCGCCTCCTTTCAACAGCATGATATCGTGAACAATCGCACGTGGTTACTGATGAATATTTGTTATCAATTAAAAAGGTTTACGCTAAAGTATTTTTCTATCGATACCATTTAGACGGATGTAGATAGTGTAAGACCTTCACACGCTTGTAAAAGCCTTCCTGTGCCCAGAGTCATACTTTAAAATGTAACGTTTCAGATGAGTAAGATCCCTTTTAAGAAAGTCATTTCTTAGAGTATATTTTACAATAATGAGAATAATTGATTTTATGTGTATTGCATTTGTCCTTTGCAATCACAATGCTCAAAGTACATTACAATAAGACACGTTAAAATAAGCATACGACAAAAGACTTGTATAAATCTAAGTTAAAGATGCAACAACGTTGTGGAAAAGAAGAACAGAATAATATATAGACAGAAAAAAGAACAGGAGATTATACACATTAAAGCATTCGCGAACCACATGAACAGTATGAGTTACTGTTGTTACTGTCCAACACCCACCTCCCTCTGCTTCCATGTTCTCACCCGCCCCAGCTTTCGGCATACCCGAAAGGGTTAATAGAAGGCAGAAAAAAACAGTGCCCTTTGTTGCAGTGGCTGGTCAAAAGTGAGCACTGTGTGGAGTTGTACTTCATTGCCTGGTCTCTGTCACATCTCGAAGTGGAGCAGGTTCTGGATATGTCACCTGGATTCATGGCGATCATGGCCAGGAAGCATAGTTGAGACACTACTGCATGGTCTGCCACTATGCAGAGTTTTCATTAACTCTCTCCATACGAACGGCAAAAGAGACGACGTTAACAGCGTTTCACCCCAATTACCATCATCAAAACATTGCAAGCAGAAGGCTCTTACACTGAAGAGGTGAATGTTGACAAAGAATACCACAATTCTGACGACGGAAGCTAAAGGTTGGGTCATTCAGACACCCACTGGACATCCGAGGGGTCTGTGTAGAGGAAAAGAGAGGACTGGCCGTACTGAGCGAGTTAACCGCTTCTACTTCTATGCCGGCCGAGGATCTAGACTTCAGTGGCCGAGAGATATCTTACATGTATTTACAATAATACAATATATATTGACAGGTCTGGCAAGATCAATGCCGAGAAACTCTTCCACACTGAATTGTAGGAGTACATTCCAGTCCGTCCACTGACAACGATGTCTTCCATCTTGACGTCTCTCTTTTTATTTAATCTTTATTTTGTCCCGTTTCCCTGGTGTCACACAGTTATGATTCCCATGCTATGAACGATGTTTGTCCATAGTCAGGTAACGCCGTTATAGTCTACATTGTCAACCACCACGTGGATGGTATCATCTTCTGATATCGAAGGAAGAAGCTTTGTACTTTGCTGTTGTGCTGCATTCATGTTTATTTTTTTATTCCTCTTTTATGCCTTTATTGCTCTGATGTCACTCCGAATAGGGTTTGCAGTCGTTTTTATCATCTGTTCTTTTTTTGTGTTTCTTCATCAGATGACGCTGGATGGTACAAGTCAGTGTGGCTGTATCTGGGGTTCCTATTCACTGAGCAATGATAATGTCGTCCTCGTCATGCCGGCCGAGCCAACAATTGCTTCCTGTATTTTGGTGTGCATGCAGAATTACTAGAAGCCAGCTCACTTTGCATCACTTGCACAAGTTCAGGAACGGTCAACTGCTTAACTCACTCAGTACGGCCAGTCCTCTCTTCTCCTCTACACAGACCCCTCGGATGTCCAGTGGGTGTCTGAATGACCCAGCCTTTAGCTTCCGTCGTCAGAATTGTGGTATTCTGTGTAACATTCACCTCTTCAGTATAAGAGCCTTCCACTTGCGATATTTTGATGATGGTAAATGGGGTGAAACGCTGTTAACGTCGTCTCTTTCGCCGTTCGTATGGAGAGAGTTAATCCGACACAGCCCAAAACTTGCAAAATATAAGAACAGACTTCCCACACTACAGTGCCCGGACTGGAATAAGTTTGTGTGCGTCGTTCTTATGGAATTCGTCGTCAAGAAACCAAATTACCAATACCTGTTTTCACATTGATTTTGATGGGAATACTTGAGAACATACTTGCTTCAAAAATCTGGGGCTAACTTTCAATTTCAATGGTAAATTAAACGCAGCTGTGAAACAATCAAAAGACCAGGCCAGACGGGCAATGATGGCACTGTTAGTGTTAAGGAAAAGCACACAACTTATCCCAGTTCGTGTTTCCAGATAGTTTCAGTCAGACTCACTCAGTTCAGTGGTCATGTCAGTACTGACTGACGATTGTTAAGTTCAAGGTATTAACTGTGTAGATCTTTGGAATACTGTAAATACAAACCACGGCTTGAAAAAAGCACACCGGGCATCGATCATGTTTCTGGACGTTTTCGGCTGTCAGTTGTGTATGTTTGTTGGCGAATGAGCAAAATTAATTCTGACACAAAATGTCCATTAAGACAAGCACAGTATACTCCTCTCACATTTTGTGTCCATTAATTGATTGTTTTAATTTACAAATACACACAAAATGACTAGTTACTGAAAATCAAACAGATTATGCATTTATATATATATATATATATATATATATATATATGTGTGTGTGTGTGTGTGTGTGTGTGTGTGTGAGTGGAGAGAGAGAGAGGTTGGTTCTTTTTGTTTTTGGTTTGTTTGTTTTTTGTTTTGTTGTTGTTTTTTGTTTGTTTTTTGTTGCTTGGTTTTTTGGGGGTTTTTTGTTTTTGTTTTTTTTGTGTGTTTTTTTTGGTTGACAAATGATCATTATCATTTCAATATCGCTTCCGCCATTCATTTCATTAAATTGCATATTGCATATAGGACTAATAACTACCCTATTTTCCCTTCTTTTGTTTTGTTACTTAACTCACTCAGTACGGCCAGTCCTCTCTTCTCCTCTACACAGACCCCTCGGATGTCCAGTGGGTGTCTGAATGACCCAACCTTTAGCTTCCGTCGTCAGAATTGTGATATTCTTTGTCAACATTCACCTCTTCAGTATAAGAGTCTTCCGTTTGCATGGTAATTGGGGTGAAACGCTGTTAACGTCGTCTCTTTCGCCGTTCGTATGGAGAGAGTTAAAATATTTCCGCTCTTCCTCTGTCACCGTCATCCTATCACTGTCGTGTTGCAAGGTTTCTCCATGACTCGAAAGAGTTAATGGGAACAGTAAACTCATTTTTATTGTCCTCACGTGGTTCAGTATCGTAGGTGTGTTTTGTGACTGCAGGAAACAAGATGTGAAACCCCCTACAACCTTAATGGATCCCCAAGTATAAGATCATTTTATTATTAGTCACTGTTATGTTTCCTTTTCAACTTTATAACTTTTTTCTCTTCTTTTTTTTTCCGCTGGCAACTTTTGGAAAGTCAATGGATTATGGTTTTCTTTGTTTGTTTTGTTGTTGTTGTTGTTGTTGTTGTTGTTTTATATCATCCCCCGCTGAACTGAAAATAGACGTTCCACTGTATTGTAAGTGGTGTTTCTGTATCAAGTGTTGGGGGTTCGAGATGGTTCATTAATTGATTGCTTTCGCCGAGCTGACTGACAAGTTTACAGGGTCTGAAACTTATCTGCTGTGTTTGACGTGAAAGATTCAAAAGCCTCCTGCCAACCAAGGACCCACTTTTTTTTTTTGTTGTTGTCTACATTCGCTCCTCCACTTTCCTAAAAACAAAAACAAAAAATCCCACATGGTGTTTCGCCTGTGTAGATCACGGTCCGCATAATATATTATCGTTCGACGCCTTTTTAAAACTGAAACTGAACTCAAGGACTAAGAAGTGTTAGTTGTTAATCTGCACTTGTTCTCCCCGTCCTATAATATAATATAATATAATATAATATAATATAATATAATGATATTCAATGATGCGGTATGATAATTATAGTATGATATATGATATATGATATGATATAATATGACACGGTATTATATAGAATGATCTAATCTAATGTAACATCAAGTGATATGATGCTATGTAGTCTAGTCTAGTTTGATTTAATCTAATACTTATAGAAGAACTGACTTTGCTGGGTAGAAACTGGTCTTAAAAATAAAATAAATAAATACTTGAATGAATGAGTAAATAAATAGATGAATAAATAAATGTATAGACGCCATGTTTAAAGGGAGTTAAGCAATACAATATATACGAGTCTGTTGTTCCGATGGTTAATTCCCGTAACACACCCGCACCTGTGATAAAATTTATTTTGTGTCATCACATTATTCTATTCACATATAAAATGAGAATAATATCAATATCTGGTGATTTCAAAAATATATCAGTCGTCACCTTTTCTTTCCTTTAACAGGATAGTACACACAAAGGGTGTGATTTAAGTGTTCAAAGATCACAACAACATCAACAAGAAACAACCCCCCCCCCCCCCAAAAAAAAAAAAAAAAAAAAAAATATATATATATGTATGTATGTATGTATGCATGTATAATGGCTATTTCTTTTTCTTTAAATCAGACAAGAGTGAAGCAAAGATATGCGTAAAATGTGATCAGTTCTCATGTCAAACTACTTCTTCGTCCGTGGGCTGCACCTCAGTCCCAGGTTCACTCATATGTTCACGAGTGTGCTTTTACGTGTTTGACCGTTTTTACCCTACCATGCAGGCAGCCATACTCCGTTTTCGGGGGTTCGTGTTAAACAAGTTATGTTTCGTTGGCTTGAATTGAAGGACCTAGCTAATTGCTATTTCAAACGTCGACAAAACGTTGAAAAGAATGAGCAGACGAACTTTTCCTGGTGTAACCAGTCAGAGAAAGCTTTCGTCAAAAACAAAAGAACTACGTTTAACTATCGTGCGACATATTATATTTACAGTACACACGTCAGTTGAGCTCAGTGGTCGCTTCAGTCTACTGGATCGTTCACAATTACCCATACCTACCCAATTATTGGAACATCATCGCACCAGACTGTCGTTGTATTGTTGGTTTTGATCACCGCTTCCTCACACACACACACACACACACACACACACACACACACACACACACACACACACACGGCACACACACACACACACACACACACACACACACACACACACACACACACACGGCACGGCACACACACACACACACACACACACACACACACACACACACACACACGGCACGGCACACACACACACACACACACACACACACACACACACACACACACACCGTTGCTCTTCTTCTGCTTGTTTCCTCTCTCTCTCTCTCTCTCTCTCTCTCTCTCTCCCCTATTTTTTTCTTCAATTTTTTTCTTTTTTTCCCCTTCTCTTTAATTTTTATTATTATTATTATTATTATTATTATTATTATTTTCATTGATGGCTTGATGTAAAAAAGCAATTGTTGCTTATTCAATTTACCATCATGAAATAAAATCTTGACTTGACTTGACTTGACTTGACTTGACACACGTCGCAACAGTCACCACTGTCGAAACCCGAAAAGAAAGGGGCATCATCTGTGTGACGGTAATTTTGTACATGCTGTCTGTCACACGAAAGCCATGAGTTAGTGATGGACTCACGGGCAGTCAGTGGGACTGACGGGTCCATATACTAGTGTGGACCCAATCTCAGCAGAAACAAAGACCTCAGTACGAGAATGAGAAGGAATCGAGATGTAACAGATAATGCTGAGTTCTGTTAGTGTTGTGTTTGCTGTTTGTTTAATTACGTAGCGAAGATGACAGCTCCAGTCGGTCTCTTTTCACTGTGGCAGAACACCTACGCCAGTGTATTACACGATTCCTCGGTTCAACGGAGAGGAAGGCGGTTACAGCAACGCACTGTGGAGTGCAGAGAGCAAGATGAGACACCGAAAGGATATCTTGGTCATCCACTGCATCCGTGCTCATCCTCCAGTCGTCTCAACTTAGTCTTGCCACTGGAAATTGGTGGACCCGGACGAGAGAGTGAGGTTGACGTTGTGCAACTCCTCTTCACTTTAAACAAACTCATCGCGCAAGTCATCAGTCATCCAAAATGACCTTTCATCCTTCATCATTTCATCACCCCCAAGTCCTGTGGCGACAGGCGAGCGACGAAACGACAGGTGTGGGTACACTGGCAGTCGCAGCCGCAGACCTGCACGCAGGCGGCTCAGGCCATAGGGTCGTTCTTCGTCGACAGGAGCAGCGATGGAGCTCGGCAGCCGTCTGAGCGTCTGAGCAGCCCTCTTTAGGAATGCACTGCTCACCTCCCTGGCATGAGGAAGGGGCTAGAAAAGGTGCCCTAAAAATTGCCTGCTCCATATCACCCTGGCCAGCATACCGCGGCTGGCGGGGACCCTACATCAGCGGTCGAAACAAAGAGAAAGAAAAGAAAAAAAACAAGGATCGTTCCTCTCACCATTGGTGCTTGGAACATAAGGACTCTCCTGGACAGAGATAACGCGGACAGACCCCAAAGGAGAACAGCACTAGTTGCATCCGAACTCGCCAGATACAACATCGACATCGCAGCCTTGAGTGAGACTCGGCTTGCAGGCGAAGGCGAGCTCTGTGAACGGGGATCTGGTTACACCTTCTTCTGGAGTGGACGAGGAAGCGAAGAGCGACGTGAGGCTGGCGTTGGTTTTGCAGTAAAAACAGCACTTGTCAGCAAGCTAGCTGGAATCCCAAAGGGAGTCAACGATAGGCTTATGACCATGAAACTCCCACTGGCATCTGGCCAGAAGCACCTCACCATTGTCAGTGCCTACGCCCCAACCATGACCAACCCGGATGAAGTGAAGGCGAAGTTCTACGAGGACCTTCACTCTGTCATTGCTGCCATCCCTAAAGCAGACAAGCTCATCATTCTTGGGGACTTCAATGCTAGAGTTGGCTCTGACTACATCTCCTGGGATGGAGTGATTGGAAAGCACGGTGTGGGCCACTGCAACCCAAATGGATTGCTTTTGCTTCAGACCTGTGCAGAGCACGAACTGCTGATAACCAACACAGTTTTCTGCCTCCCTACCCGTAACAGGACGTCATGGATGCACCCTCGCTCAAAGCATTGGCATCTCATCGATTATGTCATCGTCAGGAAAAGGGATAGGCAAGATGTACGTGTAACAAAGACCATGTGCGGCGCCGAGTGTTGGACAGACCATCGCCTTTGTAGTCTCGAAGCTGAATATTCGAATCCAACCCAAGAGACGCCCCCAAGGCCAGAAGGCTCCAAAACGGCTCAACATCGCTAAGCTGAAAAGCATCACCATCAAACAGTCCTTTGTGGAGCTGCTGGAAGATCGTCTGGAATCCGCCTCTCTGGACAACCAGAATGTGGAGTCTGACTGGAGGACCCTGCGTGAGCTGATCTATAGTACAGCTTCAGAGACCCTGGGACCCATGACCAGAAAGCACAAAGACTGGTTTGATGAAAACTGTGATGAAATCAAGCAGCTTCTGGATGAGAAACGCTGTCTGCATCAAGCCCACCTGAGCAACCCAAAGTCCACATCAAAAAAGGATGCATACAATGACATCCGCAGGACTGTTCAGCAAAAGTTACGCCAGATGCAGGATAAGTGGCTGAGTGACAAAGCTGATGAGATCCAGGGATATGCTGACAGGCACGATATGAAGAGGTTCTATGATGCCTTAAAAGAAGTCTACGGCCCCACATCCTCAGGATCATCCCCCCTCCTCAGTGCAGATGGGAATACCTTGATCACCGAGAAGGAGAACATTCTCGAACGATGGGCTGAGCACTTCAACAGTGTCTTAAATCGCCCTTCCTCCATAAATGATGAAGCCATAGACCGTCTCCCACAAGTCCCCACCAACGAAGCACTGGACGATCCGCCAACACTTCTTGAGACCCAGAAAGCAATCCGTCTGCTATCCAGTGGCAAAGCACCTGGCTCAGACTCCATACCAGCAGAGGTCTACAAGGATGGAGGCACTGTGCTGACTGAGAAGCTTCATCAGCTGTACTCACTCATGTGGAAAGAAGAGACGATCCCCCAGGATTTCAAAGATGCATCTATCATTCACTTGTACAAGCGAAAGGGGAACCGGCAAGCCTGTGATAACCATCGGGGCATTTCCTTGCTCTCCATCACAGGCAAGATACTTGCCAGGATCCTACTTAACCGCCTCACAGCACACCTTGACCAAGGTCATTTGCCTGAGAGCCAATGTGGATTCCGGAAAGAGCGCGGAACCACTGACATGGTGTTTGCTGCAAGGCAGCTGCAAGAGAAATGTCAGGAGCAAAATGCTGATCTGTTCTCCACCTATGTCGACCTCACTAAGGCCTTCGACACCGTGAGTAGAGAGGGACTGTGGAAGATCATGGCCAAGTACGGATGCCCTCGGAAATTTATTTCCTTGGTCAGCCAATTCCATGAAGGCATGCAGGCTCGAGTCCAGGACAATGGTGAAACATTTGCTCCTTATGCTGTCACAGATGGTGTCAAGCAAGGCTGCGTCCTGGCTCCAACGCTGTTCAGCCTCATGTTCTCTGCAATGCTTACTGATGCCTTCAGAGATGGCGATGTTGGAATCGGCCTAAAGTACCGAACAGATGGCAAGCTGTTTAACCTCAGAAGGCTTCAAGCAAAAACGAAGGTCATGACAGACATCATCAGAGAATTTTTGTTTGCTGATGATTGTGCCCTCAACGCTGGATCTGAAGCTGACATGCAACTCAGCGTCGACAAGTTTGCCACTGCCAGCAGGAACTTCGGCCTTACCATCAGCATGAGGAAAACTGAAGTTCTCCATCAGCCAGCCCCAGGGAAACCCTACGTTGAGCCCAACATCACAGTCAACGGTCAGAGACTCAGTGCGGTGGAGCGGTTCACATACCTTGGCAGCACACTGTCACGAAATGTGACAATCGACGATGAAGTGAACGTCAGGATTGCAAGAGCAAGCGCAGCTTTTGGTAGACTCAATGCAAATGTCTGGAACAGAAGAGGCATTAGTCTTGAGACCAAGCTAAAGGTCTACAGAGCAGTAGTTCTCCCCACACTACTGTACGCCTGCGAAACTTGGACAGTGTACCAACGACACGCCAAGAAGCTGAACCACTTCCACACAACATGCCTCAGGAAGCTACTGAACATCAAGTGGCAAGACAAGACCCCTGACACAGAGGTGCTCGCAAAAGCCACCCTTCCCAGCATCTTCACCATCCTGATGCAGTCCCAGCTTCGCTGGGCTGGACACGTGGCGCGCATGCCAGACCATTGGCTGCCCAAAAGGCTCTTCTATGGCGAGCTGCAACAAGGGAAGAGATCACACGGAGGTCAGAAGAAGCGCTTCAGAGATACTCTGAAAGTCTCTCTGAAAGCGTTTGATATCAACCCTGACTCCTGGGAGGAATCTGCAGTGGACCGTGACAAATGGCGCGCTGCTGTGCACAAAGGCGCCAGGTTGTGCGAGGCCAACAGGACTGCTGCAGCTGTTGAGAAAAGGCAGGCCAGAAAGTCACGGGCAAATAAGCTCCCTGACAATGATATGCCTGTCTTTGTCTGCCCCAACTGTCAGCGAACATTTCGTGCGCAGATTGGACTATTCAGCCATCTGCGCACTCACAGATAGATTCATGAGCATCCTTCCCCCCACCACCACCCTCCCCCCATCCCCCAGCTGGATGACAACGATGGTCATCATCGATCTCGATGGACACACCACCACCACACGATTCCTCTGTCAGTTGTACATTGTATTTCTAAAAGGACGTATTTGGGAGTTGTCGTGAAGGTAATTAAATTGTAATGTATTTCGCACGGCTTTCCTTTGCATATATATATATATATGTGTGTGTGTGTGTGTGTGTGTGTGTGTGTGTAGTTTGTAATTAGTCGGATGCATTCGTTTCGCTGCATATTTAGATGGTCTATAGACTTTATGATCTCATACCATTCGATATCGATACTGATCATTTAGTGTTGTTTTTGCCAAAAGATACATTTCTATGAGGAGCCAAAAATGCACTTTTCAGTTTAGTGACGGCGTGAGCATTAAAGGGAGACAATAGTGTTAAAAAAAATCATACGAGGGAGAAAACTCCTTTCTCATTTCCTGCGACCTCGTTTCTGATTGGTCCTTGTGTTTGTGTGCGATTCCCAAGCATGTGCCGAAGGCATGATAACTGGCCTTGGAGAATGGCGATAACACGGTTTCTCCAAACTACTGCGCGTCCATGACATCACTCCGTGCAGGCTGTAGATTGAGACAAACGTCACAAGGACAAACTGAACAGACTTACGGCTGCTGAACAGCTGACTGAACGTCCAAAAAAAAGGGAAGAATGACTGACCCCCAAATCGGTGATAGCATGGCCTCGTAAGTGACCTCGCACAGTCACTGCTTGCAGATCTGGGTAGTCAGCTGATTTGTTTGTGGTTGCAGCGTGCTTCGTTGAATGGCACAGACACAACCTGCACCAGCATTTGGACAGGTCTGTTTTCGAGTTGTTTGAGAGTTTCTGTTGTTACTTTCCCTACAATTTCCCAGTTCATTTCATGCATTCGGCTGGCGCAGTGGCAGGTGAGCGATTATGGAGGAAATAATACAAGAAATCGAATGGTAACTGTGCTCGTATCATAATGATATAATTGATTATGAGTAATAGTAATGTCGCACTTTAAGCATACTAAATTGATATATATTTTATTTTTATTACATAGTCACTAGTTATTCTCATATTGTAATGTTTGTCCACCAGTGACAGTGTTGAGCATTTCTCTCACTGCTTGTGTGCCAGAAAACTGACAATTTGACAGCATGAATTTACAGTCATGTGAAGCATCAATATGACCACCCACAGGAAATTATGAAAATGTGGTAAATATGGAATCATTACTTGAAAAGACAGTCTTAGCTTAATACCGAATAGAAGAGTGAGTTGAAGTAAAATTGATTGTTAAGTGTTGTCAAAGTTGACAAGAGGCTGTCTTTGTAAAAGTGTCATCAGCCCTATACTATTTGTTATTCATCATCATCATCATCATCCAGTTGATGGCCACAGTTGTTGTGTCGATTACTCTGCCGCGACTAGAGGGCTGCGTGGAGATAGAGATGTTGTCAGTGTCATATAGAAAAGATAAAGAACTAGACAGATGAGGGATAAAGTTAACATTACTCCTACTCTATGTGGGTTTATCAGCAGATTACTACTTTTCGTTCTTCACCCACTCAGGGGCTAGCTGATCCCAGTCCTCCAGAAGGGAGGGCTAGGCCCAAAAATAAATTAAAAAATTAAAATGTTCTAAAGAGTTGGGGTATTTTGGAGGGGATGTCTAATCCTACCTACGCTATTTAAGTTAACTACTTCTTTTGCTGTTTTCTGTTTTCTTGGGGCACCTTTGACTTGAAGGTGTGAAGGGTGTCGGGTGCCATTGCTGTTTCGGGCAGCGCATCCTGTCTGCGATGGTTCTTGACAGAAAGGAGAATCCTCTGTATTGGGTCCTACACTGGATGCTGCTCAGCTGCTGTAGGTGTCCTCTTCTCAGTCTGGCAGGGGCAGGGACCAGCTTGCTTCTATTAATTGCCTCATTGTTGAGGATTTTACGCAGCATAGCTAGCCTAGCAACCTTTCTGCGGTGCTGAAGGAAGGGCCACTGCAGTCTGTCATAAGTGTCAATGATGGCAGACACGCTGGATGTGTTGTGCTACATGTTGGTCACAAACCGGGTGGCTCTCCCCTGGACTGCCTCAATCTTGTCAATGTTCTGTTGGTTATGTGGGTCCCATACTGTTCATTGCAAATCTAAAGGTAAAACTGGAAGGCTGAAAGGAGATTTGATTCAAACCCTCAGTATTGAATTATTGTGATGATTGATATCAAGAGAGGAAAATCAGTTACTGATTTGTTCATATGAGAAAACTTGAAATAATTTGCTATTACACAATTTACAGTAGTAGTAAGTATTACTAATTTAATAAACTTTTTGGGTTGTAATCCACATTTCTTCCGCACTGCTCCTCTGTATGTCTGGCGGAGTGGACATACATCCACACTTTGTTGTTAACACCTCTCACTACATCTTGAGGGGAAAAATTGTGAATATTGCTAACTTTTCTCCATCAGGCACATGTATAAATTCATATATTGGTCATTATGTTGAATATTGTTTTCCTTTGTCTGAGTGGTATGCCCATTGTCTTTTTTTTTAAAGAAAAAAGAAAAAAAAGGAAAGGCTAGATAGTAGATCCACATTTTTCCCCTCCACTTGTCCGTGTGACTGATGGAGCAAATGCCCATGCCTTTTTGTGGACAATACTCATTCCATCTTGAGCGGAAAATTTGTAGATATATAAAAATATATTGCCTTTTGTATTTGTATTTGTATTTCATTTTATCACAACAGATTTCTCTGTGTGAAAATCGGGCTGCTCTCCCCAGGGAGAGCATGTCGCTACACTACAGCACCACAAGTTTTTTTGTATTTTTTCCTGCGTGCAGTTGTATTTGTTTTTCCTATTGAAGTGGATTTTTCTGCAGAAGTTTGCCAGGAACAACCCTTTTTTTTGCCATGGGTTCTTTTACGTGCGCTAAGTGCATGCTGCACATGGGACCTTGGTTTATCGTCTCATCAGAATGACTGACGTCCAGACCACCACTCAAGGTCTAGTGGAGGGGGAGAAAATATAGGTGGTTGAGTCGTGATTCGAACCAGCGCACTCAGATTCTCTCGCTTCCTAGGCGGACACGTTACCTCTAGGCCATCACTCCATTCCATTTTATAAGTTTTAAGAATTTTACATCTGCATATGATATTGTATTCACAATGCAAGACAGGTGTAATAGCCAAGTAGTAAAAGTGTTGGAGTTTAAATCTGAGGGTCCCAGGTTCGAATCTCGGTAATGGCGCCTGGTGGGTATGGGGTGGAGATTTTTCCGATCTCCCAGGTCAATGTATGTGCAGACCTGCTTGCGCCTTAACCCCCTTCGTGTGTATACGCAAGTAGAAGATTAAATACGCATGTTAAAGATCCTGTAAGTGTACCGGTAATCTATGTCGGCATTCGGTGGGTTATGGAAACAAGAACATAGCAGCATGCACACCCCCGAATACGGAGTATCGCTGCCTACATGGCGGTTTAAAAACAGTCATACACATAGAAGTGAAGTGAAGTCAGTATTAATGGAAGGAAATGCTCTTATTATTACAAAATCAGTTTTAACATTTTTTGATTAGTTATAATTACTTAAATAGTTAGATGGCTTTTACTGTAGCTGGCCAGAGAATTTCCAAATGGAACAAACTCAGTTCAATGGCATTGGTAGACATTGACTGCATTATTTATCAATGTATATAATTATATGTCTGTTCTTGTAAGTTAACTGTAATATGTTAAATCATGTGTATATCATCATTTTGAGAGATGTGGACACACACACACACACACACACACACACACACACACGTGTACACACACACACACACACACACACGTGTACACACACACACACACAACACACACACACACTCACACACACACACACACACACACACACACACACACACACACACACACACACACACACACACACACACACACACACATATCAAACTAACACAAAATATAAAGTACAAAGAACAAAAACAAATAATTTTTAAAAAAATAAAGGAAAAAAAGGAAGCTGGTACTGTGGTAGAAGTACCTCACATGACCTTCATGATGATATATATATATATATAGACATCCTATTCTATTTAGTCATACAAATTATTTTTACTGACAGCAGTAATGATGCAGTTCAGAAGTGCAGTCAGTGCTCAGTAGTTTTTCCATCTGAGTTTGAGAGACAGACAGAGAGGGTCATGTGTTTGTACACACTTTGTGTGTGTAGGGGGAGGGGAGAAGGGAACCGGGTAGGGAATGTCTTTGGTGTGTGTGTTAATATATTAGGGGAGTTTTCTTTTGTTTTGTTTTTCTTCCAACTGGATAATTTGTGTGAACAGCAGAGCAGAGACTCAGTACATTATTTTGTAGGTGGCATAAGGATCCTACTCTTTCTGAGGGGCAAGATGGAGTTGCGGTGTGTGTGTGCAGAGTTTTTATGCTGTGTCAGTGTTTAGAATAGAAATATTAAAAATGGATATTAATATTTGCATATATATCTTCTGCGTTCGTGGGCTGCGACTCCCACATTCACTCGTATGTACACGAGTGGGCTTTTACGTGTATGACTGTTTTTACCCTGCCATGTAGGCAGCCATACTCTGCTTTCAGGGTTGTGCATGCTGGGTATGTTCTTGTTTCCATAACCCACCGAACGCTGACATGGATTACAGGATCTTTAACCTGCGTATTTGAATATCTGCTTGCATATACACATGAAGGGGGTTCAGGCACTAGCAGGTCTGCACATATGTTGACCTGGGAGAGTCGGAAAAATCTCCACCCTTTACCCACCAGGCGCCATCACTGAGATTTGAACCCAGGACCATCAGATTGAAAGTCGAACGCTTTAACCACTCAGCTATTGCGCCCATCCTATTAGCATATGAATCTTGAATATATTAAAACAGTTGCTGGGATTCTGGGGTCGTAAATGTTTAGAACTATTTTGCAAAGTTAAAGTACTAAAACCCATCACTGTTTTTGCATTGCAAAGGGAGAGAAGTGTTCTTCACCTGATCAGTTCTGGTTGTGGAGGAGGGTGCATGTGGACTTTTGTCAGTTTGTCTTATAACCATAAAACTTCCATGACTACATGATTAAGTGAGATTGTGTTTCCCCACACCAATGTTGGTCACAGCAACACTTTATATGATTTTATTATTATATTCATGGCTTAGTCAGTTAGTGTTACATTTTCACAAAAGTAATCAGAAGAACTTTTCATGGACTTTTAACCAACTTAGTAGTAACTGAATAACGTTGTATCAGTGTAATAAAACTCCCATAGGGATTTTGTCTCCATAACATTTAGTTTCGTAATAAATCTTCTGTAGGAGCTAATCAAATAGACTTGACAATATAGTCTGGTGAAATTTTATTTTAAAAAAAATTGTAAGGTATTTTTCATGAAGACAAGAAGTTGATGTGAAATACTTGTGATAAAAGTTAAAACTTCTGTCAGCAAATTTTCATGAACTGCAGACGTGTGTGTAGATGGGATAAAAATCCATGTCAATTGTCAATGTCCCACAGTTACAGAAGAGTACTGAATAGTATCTGTAGTTGAAGTAGCAGTAGTAGTAGTAGTAGCAGTGGTTGTGTAGTAGCAGAAGCAGCAGCTCAAGTCAGACCTTTTTTTTTCACTCTCTCCCTCCACATGAATCAGAAATTAAGCTTATACAAGTTTGCGTAAGTTAATCCCCCATCACAATCCTACTCTCAGGCCCTTCCTGTCCCTCTCTCTCTCTCTCTCTCTCTCCCCCCCCCCCCCCCCTTTCCCTCATCTTCCTTCCAGGATTAAAAAGAAAATCATATTCCTGCAGCTGCTCAATCCAACTCTCCCCCTTCCACACTCACACTTCTCTTTTAGTTTTACTTCCCACCTCTCCTATCAACTGCTGTCATTGACCTGTGCACTGAATCACGATCATCCCTCACATTCGGGGACAAGTGAACTTGACATCTTGACCCCGAGTTATCAGCAGGAGGTGACTGATCTGTCCGTGGGGTAGAGTGAGCTATGAAGGTCAGAATCAAGCCGCCTGCATGTCCTTGACCTGTGTTGACCGACAGCCTCCACAGCCTCCCACGTGTCTCAGTCAAGTGGCGAGCAGAGCTTATGCAAAATAAACAAAAACTAGTGCTTGACCTGTGTTGACCCACAGTCTGGGGCATGTCTCAGTCTAGCAGAACGTACACAAAACAAGCCAACAAAAATTATAGTTGATATTAAAAAATAAATAAATGAAAACTTTGAGTGACCTGTGTACAAACGGTGGCTTGTTCTAAACAGGAAAGCTGATGTTAAGGTCTGTTGGTTTATTTATTTTATGTGTACAGATTTGTTCAAGATAATGGAAACTGTGTATTCTGGACAGATTAGAACATGACATGGTAAATTTTGTCAGGGACTGGTTCGTTGCATGGGCATTGGCTGTGGTTTGGTGGTGTGTGTTGGTGTGTGTGTGCGTGTACATTGCGAGTGTGGATGCGTGTGTATACTGTAACTATACCAGTACGTCACAATGTGTGTATACTGTGTGCACTGTGTATACATGTGTGTGTGTGTTTCAAAGTATGTGTGTACTGCATCAGTGTGTGTCTTTATTGGATATTAGTTGTTGAGCACTGTCAGTTTGTCAGCTGAGTGTACTGTGTGTGGTCTCTCTTTGTTTTTCTCTTTCACTGTCTGGCTCTTTTCTTCATTCTGATATTTATTTCATGATTTGTCCTTTTTTTGTTGTTGTTGTTGTTTATCTGTAGATGCATATTTGAACATGTGTATTGTGAGCATGCATTCATGTGCATGCAAACTTGTATACACATAGAGAGCTCTAGAGAGAGAGAGAGGAATTACATACACATGTATACATTTATCTTGTTCCTTCGCATGTTTTCAGCTTCCATGTTATCCCTCTCTTCAGTCTTCCTCATTTTTTCCCTGTCTCTTTTTCATGTGTGTGTGTGTGTGAGTGATTGAGTGTATGACTTACATGCATAGGCATATATAATATAGATATTAGATGTAAACATATATCTCAGTGTTTACATGTGAGAGAGGGTGCGGGACTTTCAAAGGAGAGAGAATTTTATGAGAAAGAAAGGGGGCATTTGTGTGTTTGTCTACATGCACATTCACCAACAATGTCTGCATGCAGACTTGTTCCATACACATGATTTATTTCCATTTGTGCAGTGTGTGTGTGTGTGTTGTGTGTGTGTGTGTGTGTTGGAAGGATGTGACTACATGCTAGTGTGTGTGTGTGTGTGTGTGTGTATGGTTATCATATGGCAGGTCTTTGACCCAGGTTGTCTGCTCTTTCATTTATGTTCACTGTCAAGGTCACTCACAGTGGCTGCATTAACCGACATATGAGAAAAGGGGGTGGCCCCTTGTCTTATCTCGGCAGAGGGCGAACATGGGGATATCCATTTTTAACACAGAAAAAATTAGGTTACATGTTTACACAAGAGAGTTGGAAGCTGAACTAGAATTTAGCTGGTGTCACATTTTCAGATTTTGGGAGGTGGATAACATTTGAATGAATCAGACAAATGACGGAAGAAGGGGGGAAATGAAACCGAAAGAAAGAGAAAGTAGGGAGGGTGGTTGAAAAAACAATTTTTTTTTTTCATTTAAGGAAAGAAGAGGGGTAGAGAATGTGACTTATCCCTAAAGGATAAAATGGGTAAAATGAATTAACAGTGAAAATGGTTTCATTATGTTGGTGTAAAGAAATTGAAAATTATATAAGATTAGTTATGTAATTAAAGAAAACAGTTACGATTAAATGGTTTCATTATGTTGGTGTTTAGAAGTTGGAAAACAAGTTGTTTAATTAAAGAAAACAGTTATGATTATTTAAAGTCATAAGCAAACCAATCACACATCAGGACCATGGTACTGGTTGAGTGGTTATTTATAACACAGGAAAAAAAAATGATGGCACTGTAGTGTAGTGACGCGCTCTCTGTGGGGAGAACAGCCTGAATTTCACACAGAGAAATCTGTTGTGATATAAAGAGAAATACAAATACAAATAATGGCTATGGTTTTCTGGAGAGGAAACTAATAAAGAAGAAGGCAAAGAGATGGTGTAGGACCTGGGGTATTATTGATGCAACACCTTCATTGTGGATAATATTTGGTGATAATACTATAGGTTTATATATATTGTATCTATCATTCTGTGCTTATTTCAGTCACATCATTTCACTGTGTTTAGATTATAATATACGATCAAGGAGAGGGATAGTGTCCTTTGTGTTGTTGTGGTTTTGTGTGTATCTCAGATACTATCTGTGTTTTTTTGTTTTGTTTTTTTTTGTTTAGTGTGTGTGTGTGTGTTCTATAAACAAGTACTGGTAATTTCACGTGTTCCATGTTGTCTTTTCTCTGCTTTTGATTGTGTGTCATGGTTCCTTTCAGTTTATATTCTCAGTTAGTATAAGTGAAAGGTTTCAATAATTTTTTGTTCAAAGTCTTCGGGTCTGTGAGTGGGTAAGATGATATTGAGCTGTTTTATTTCTGCCTTTCTTGCAAGAATTCTTTTTTTTTTTTTTATGGTGGTGAGGCACTGAAGGGCTACTTTTGGGTTGATGATCATTTTTAAGGATGATTTTTGCACATGATGGTATATATTGATGTAGTACTTGAACTGTGATACTAGTTATAACTATAGTTATAGCGCGCGCGCGCGCACACACACACACACACATGCATAGTCATTCAGATGAGACAGTAAACCAAGGTCCCGTGTGCAGCATGCACTTAGCGCACGTAAAAGAACCCCCGGCAACAAAAGGGTTGTTCGTGGCAAAATTCTGTAGAAAAATCCACTTTGATGGGTGGCTCTGTAACATAGCAACACACTGTACCTGGGGAGAGCAGCCCAAATTTCACACAGAGAAATCTGTTTTGATAAAAAGAAATACAAAATACAAAATAAGCATATGCATACACCCACACTCACGAGTATGTGTGTGTGTGTGTGTTTGTGCATGCATACAGCGTGTCTTAATGTTACTTTGTTTATCATCGCAAGTGGACAAATTTCTTCTCTCAGTGTCGGACATTTGTTGGCTGGGAGAGAGCATTGCTGTACTACAAAATTGTCAAAGTCACATCGAATAACCAACAGCTCCTTTTTTTTTTTTTTTTTTTTTTTTTTTTTTGCTTTTAAGGAAAAAAAAACTATAAAAAAAACATCAAGCCATCTTTAAAGAAAAGAGAGAGTAGATCATTAAAAATATACATACAAGTATAATGAATCATTCAGAAGCACATACGTCTTTCTTACAATGATAAACTATATTCATCCAGGCACTGATACCACCACATCAGGATCAGATTCGGTGCCCTCAGATTGAAAGTGTGATGCTTGAACCACTGAGATATTGCAGCATTTGAGACCGGATTATTTTCTCTTTTAAAAAAAATGATAAAGATAATAATAATTCAACTCTTATTTTCTGTATTAAAAATAATTATACAGATAATTGTATTCATCTCAACCATTGCATCATGTTTGTGCAGCTCTAGACCAATCAACAGACACTAGCAAAGATATTCTGACAGCCGTCATGGCCACGGAAGACAACGAGAAATGGCTGAAGGAGCTGTTGGGACACATCAGGGGCAGCAACTTGGAGCAGGTGATGGAGTTGCTGCACAATGGTCATGATGTGAACCGGGTGTCAGAGGATGACCGGTTGTCTCCCCTGGGCGTGGCCTGCCAACATGGGCGTCTGGAGGTGGCCAGGATTCTGCTGGACCATGGCGCTGACGTCAGTGTGCCAGGTATGGGTTGTTCATGGGCTGTGGCACAGCATGCTCGGCTTGTATCAGAGATTGATATTTAAGCTTAACAGTAACACCAGGTAGGCCAACAGCAAACTGACAGTATGCTCGGCTTGTATCAGAGGTTGATATTTAAACTTAACACCAGGTAGGCCAACAGCAAACTGACAGCATGCTCGGCTTGCATCAGAGGTTGATATTTAAGCTAAACACCAGGTAGGCCAACAGCAAACTGACAGCATGCTTGGCTTGTATCAGAGGTTGATATTTAAGCTAAACACCAGGTAGGCCAACAGCAAACTGACAGCATGCTTGGCTTGTATCAGAGGTTGATATTTAACTTTTTAAGCTTAACACCAGGTAGTCCAACAGCAAACTGACAGCTTGATTGGCTTGTATCAGAGGTTGATATTTAAACTTAACACCAGGTAGGCCAACAGCAAACTGACAGCATGCTTGGCTTGTATCAGAGGTTGATATTTAACTTTTTAAGCTTAACACCAGGTAGTCCAACAGCAAACTGACAGCTTGATTGGCTTGTATCAGAGGTTGATATTTAAGCTTAACACCATGTAGGCCAACAGCAAACAGACAGCGTGCTTTCATGTATGGGTGGTGGTGGTTTGTTTTTTTCTGTGTATGCCTGATTGATAACATTTTTTTGCTTTTGGTGGTGGTCAGAATTTCCAAGTCCTGATCATACATTTGTTGTTAGAAGCTGTGAAAATAGGTGTGTGTGAGACTGGGTGTGGGTGATGAACATTTCTTGTGTTTTGTGTCTGACTGACTTGTGATGATGTATGTGTGTTTTGTATGTTTTGTTTACTGTAGAGCACTTTGAGATGTTAGAGAATTATTGAGATAAAATATGTGTTTTAGTAGAGGTGGTAGTTCTGTCAGGTGTAACCTGTTGGTATCAGTTTTTCTTTGTGGTTGTTCAGGTCCAGAAGGACAGATGGCCCTGCACTTACTGTGTGGAGCAGAGGAGCGGTGCTCTGACATGGTGGAGTTAGGGGACCTGCTGATCTCTCACGGTGCCAGCATTGACGCTGCTGACAACATGGGCAAGACGCCGGTGCTACGGGCCTGCGAGAGTGAAGACCACAAGCTGGTCCGTCTCTTGTGCAACGCAGGCTGCAATGTCAACATCCATGACTACAACGGTGATTCACCCATCAAGGTGCGTGTGTGTGGCTGTATGTCGAGTGAGGAAGCCAGTCAATCCTTGAGTTTTGAAGTAGGGTCCTGAAGAGAGAATTTAAGTATTCAAAGAAAAATCTAGAAATCACAGCATGTTTTCATCATTATAACAAAGTGGTTGTAATGAATATGTGGTGCACATGACGGTTTCACTGATACACAATGTTGACGGTCTGACAACAGGTGGCCTGCAAGACGGCAGAGCTGTGGTTTTTCTGGCACTGTCGGCCAGAGACAGCATCAGCAGCTGTGAACAAGATGGAGCCCAGCCACTTCCCACCCATCAGGATTGCCAAGCAGCTGCTGGAGGCGGGGGCAGACCCCCAGGAAGCGACCTTGTTACCGGCAGCGGTGAACTTTGGTGCGGTACAGGTTGTGCAGGAATTCCTGGAACTGGGCATGGACGTGAACATGCTGGACGACAACCAGCGCACTCCCCTCGGCTGTGCCTGCACCGCTGCCAGTGTCCCCCCCTCCGTCGTACAGCTGTTGTTGGAACACGGTGCCGACGTCAACAAGGGGGGTGGCTGGCGCAAACACAAGCCGCTCATCTTCGCCTACGTGCACAACTCGGTGGACAAGATCCGCCTGCTGCTGTCCTACGGCGCGAAGATCACAGAGGAGGAGATGTCAGAGCTGGTGTCACTGAGCCTGTCCAAGTCGATCCTGGAGAACCCGGAGGTGGTGGGTCCCAACAGCAAGGAGCTGCTGGCCTGGCGCCTGCTGCTGAAGACAGGGAGCAAGCCCCTGGTGCAGGGCACCCTGGCCTCCAAGGTGCACCAGCTGTCCATGTGCAGCAGCTACGACCAGATCTCCCCCTGGATCCAGACCCTGCTCAACCCCCTGCTGTCGCTGCGCGACATGTGCCGCATCGTGGTGCGAAACAACCTGCCCACCAGCATTGACAGCCATGTGGAGTTACTGCCCCTGCCCCAGTCCCTCAAGGACTTCTGCATGTTCCGCGAGTTTGTCATGGACAGGGACAAGTGTTGATGACAAGTGCCTCCTCCCCCTCTCCCCTCCCCCCGCTCTCTCAAGGACTTCTGCGTGTTCAGCGAGTTTGTCATGGACAGGGAGTGTGATGACTGTGCCTCTTCTTCCCCCTCGGGGACAGCTGTTCTGTGTGTTCATGTTAGGCTTGTCTGCCTTGCCTGGTTCACATACCCTGAGACATTCAAATGCCTTGTTTAAGCGTGTGATGGAGGACAGGTCACACAGACTCTGCTCTGGTGGTGCAGTCAGAATATTTTGTAGTCATGTGACATGGACTAATCAGACTGAGTGCAGAGTTCTGTCCTGCTGCTGGTGTACATTGAATCTGGAATACATGAGGAAGTGATGTTTGTCACTTATGATTTTCTGACAACACTGTTTTTCAGTCTGTCTCTGCAGAAGCGACTTGTTTGTTAAACGAGCAGTGTGTGTGTGTGTGTGGGTGTGTGTGTGGTAGGTTGGTGCTAGCCCAGTGACCACCTCTTATGGTTGTGTGGGAAGGTTATTTTATGCTGAAAAAAAAAAAGTTTCACGATAAAATTAAAATGTTCTTTCAGAGAAAAGTTTCACAAGAAAACTTCAGTATTGTATAAGTTTTGATTTTAGTGAAAATAGTGATCGTACTATTTGGTACGTTGTAGTGTTGTCTGAATTAAAACATTATAGATCAGTTTCCCAATAGAAATCATATGTATTTTGAACCTGTATTATTTTAAAATTTGCACATGTATCGGTTATATTGTGTCTCATGAAGTCCAAAGGTATGATACATGACGTAGAAGAAATTAATGAACTGTCACCCTGACTGAGAAATTACAGATAAGTCATAATAAATGTGTACTGCTGTGGGGTTGTCTTTTTTTTTTGTATTATTTATTATTATTATTATTTATATGAAGTTGATAATGAGAAGTTGATAACGAAATATGCAGAGGTCAAGTGAATGCTTTTGGTGGTGGTGCTTATTTTTTCTTTTGAAAGCTTTATCTTTTTAAGCTTTTGGTAATCGTACACAAGCTCATACAAGTGCTGCATGACGATATGAATAGAAATGTATTCTTCACTTACGGCTTAACGGTTAATAGATAAATGAGTAAATAAATAAGATAAAATGAATAGGTGTGTGAATATTCAAGGGTCACAAGCATCTTGTTTTGTCGTCAGTACTTTCACCAAGTGTAGATTAGTAATTATTGTTCTTGCAGTTACACATACATGCGCAATGTATTATTTGATGCGTAGAAAGAAATGACTGTATGGATAATATTTATGGGGATACAAAGGAAAACAGAAAAGGAAAAAAAACATTTTGTTTATTATTTTAGTGCAATACGTTTCCAGAAAGTTGGAATGCTGATTTGTTTTCAACAAGTTCAAAGAACAGGTGAACGAACACAAATCCTACATTTGCTGGCTCACTGCACACAGCCTGCCTTGTTTTGTATTTCTCTCATCACCTGCCTCACGACCATGTGTATAACTGTAATGCAGGTCGTAAATCTTATGGTACTAACGATACTGCTAGTAATTGTATTTTATGATTATAATAGCATTAGCATGGTTGTATTACATTTTTGTTTGTGTTTGGTTCTTTTTGTTGTTGTTGTTGTTGTTGTTTTTTGTTTTTTGTATTATGCTGTCTCAGCCCGAAAGAGCAACATTATAAGTTATGAATTGTTATCTCTAAATGGCAATAACATTTTTTTGTTGTAGAGTTAGTTGCATTTTTTAAAGATCACATTGGCAGCATCAGGTTTGTGTGCACACTAATATTATTTCAGCAGAATATTTGACACTTTTTGATAAAGCAGGTGTATAGACGGGCACACACACACACACACACACACACACACACACAGGTGCTCATTCTTCTGCAGCCAACTTCTGTACCAGTACATTTTTGTTTGTTTGTTTTGGGTGGGGTTTTTTTTTTCAGTACAACCCAATTTTAACCAGCAACAGATGTTCATTTGTGAATAAACAGCATGAATCAGAAGCCACCATGTTGTGTTTGACCCCAAACTCTGTGATGCCAACTGTCCTGATTTTGTCATATATTTTGTTATGACCAATCGTAATTTGTTCTGATGTTATACTAATGTCGGAATTGTTCCGCTCGCTGGGGCTAGGGTCACCTGCCTGCCTTTTTGTTGAAATCTGCTTGGTAGTTTCATGAACACGTAGGTTGAGGTAGTGAGTGACGCTACTACTAGTACTAGTCTCCGGTGATCAAGCTGAGCCTAAGCCATCTGCATACATGTTAAAACTGAACCTGCATTTGCTTAGCAGAGTAATCAACTGCTTAGTTTGCCTGAACAGGAAAGGATGTGACTTTTTCTCAGATAGGTATATGATGAATACGCCTGTGTGACTGAGGGTTTTAGTGTTCCTGGAAAATATAAAAAAATGTTTCCAAAAAGTCTCAAAAAAAAAAAAAAAAAAAATTTAGGAGGGGTTGGCGTCTCTGCAAACTCCGTAATTGTGTAAGTGTTCATGATTGGAATTTTGTAGTCTGACAAGTGACTGTGGTTTGAACATACAAGCTTTTAGTTTTACCCACAGAATTCTGCTCAGCCCATTGTTGAGTCAGCACACCCTGCAGAACTGTTCAACGAAGAAAGACAAGCAAGTTTTATATCAATACAATTCATGCTGAAGAAAAGGTAGGTTATAAAATGAAAAGAGTTGAATGCACTGTGTGGTGAAACTTTATGTGCCTTATTGTATTTGAATTTTTGTTGCAGTTTCGCACCATCTGAAAACGACAATAGAATAACAGACTCACAAAGTGAGAGACAGAGAGAGAGAGAGACATGGATCTCTAGAGAGACAGTGATCCTTGTGAGGTTGTGAAATAAAATGCTGCAGTTACTTAGAACAGAGCAATGAATGAATGAATTAAAATATTACTGTAGTATCACTGGTTAGTTTTTATTTTAAAATGCTGATACAGTAATAATAACTTAAGTTAAACACACAAAAATCTACACTTTTAAGTACACGAGACACAACTTAGTATTCATTAACATTACTGTAATATGTTGCTGTTTTTTCTCACAGCATTAACAATAACTAAGTCAGTTATGATTTTTTGTTTGTTTGTTTCAAAGAATAACTGTGCTTTATATGTTTGTCAAGACAGTCAAAATCAGTTCATCTTAAGAGGGAAGAAAAATATCGTACATGAGACTGTTTGGCTTTGTTTTACTTTTATTGCTCGTAGGTTTTTTGTGGGCGTTTTTTTTTTTATAATTAATATTCTTTTTTATTTATTTTTTTATGTATATATAGTTTTTTCAATGTTGGTGCTTCTTTTTATATTGCCAGTGTGTGTGTTTGTGTGAGAGAGAGAGAGAGACTTTTTACTTGCTTCAGTGCAGTGTTTTTTGGTTTATTTATTTTTTTATTATTATTTTTTTTTTAACTCCGATGTAGTTTATGACCACAAGTCCAGACAGCGCACATGTGCAGCATTGCCTTGACGAAGCAGCCTCTGCCCATCTGCTTGAGCTTTCTGTGGTGTTCAGCATTTGTGGGTGTTGGACTGGGGAGTAGTACGTGAACTGTGACAGTGCTGAGATGTATGTATAGAGTGTGAGAAAGGGATGGAGGGGGGCAGGGTGGGTGGGGTGGGGAGGTGAAGGGGGGGGGGGTGACAGTGTTTCTTGTTTGTTCCACACTGTGTTTTGTGCTTGAATGGCCAGTGTCTCTTTGGGGACTGTGATTGTGGTGTTCAGCAGTGTCTGTTTGTTACTCAGTGTTCTTGGTTAGGTAGGACTTGGGACTGTTAGTAACCCCGCCTTCTCTGGAAATTCTGTGCTGGAAATTTCCTCTTTTCTGTTGCTCTCTCTATTTCTGCCTCCTTTTTTTTCCCCTCTGCTTGAGCTTTCTTTGGAAATGTCAGTTTCTTCATCACCCGATTGAAATGGCAGTGAAATGGCAATTCAAAGCTTTAAGTTTCACCGCTGAGTGGTCGTGAAATGGCAGTTCAAAGCTTTAAGTTTAATCCCAGCGGTGATTCCAGGAATGCGGGGGAGGGCATTATTAGTACAGAATGCAGTGTCTCTACCATTTTCTGTTTTTGCTGTTGTTTGAAAAATATAGATTTGTGTTATAGTTTTCTGCATTGATCTTTGTATGATGTCCCTTTCATTCGTTTTGCCTTCTTGGCTGATTCCCTGCATAAAGAAGGAAGAAAGGAGAAACCAGAAACAAAACAAAACAAAAATCATGGCATCCATACATGCAAAGCCTTGTTTACTTTGATATATTTCATGTTGATACAGTTAATGTGATCATTAAAACTGACTAAAATTGGCATTATTTGGCATCTTGTCTATCCTTGGGTTAGACCACACACACACACACACACACACACACACTGGAATTAATCTGGAAAAAATGTGATTATTAACTCGAAGATGGGCATTTTTCGACCATCTCTTATTTAGCAGCTTGGCGTTTCTCATCTTTTATGTACTATGATTATGATTTTTTATTTTTGTTGTTATTGTTTACAGACATTTTTCTTTTAATTTGCTGGTATTCGCAGCTGGTATTATGTTTCCAGCATGGCTTATGACATTACTGTATTGTGGTGTAGTTAAATATGACATCTCATGTGATTGAAATTTGAATGTTGTGCATGTGCTTGCTGTCTTGAAATAGTCTGTACTTGAGTCTGGGGTATCTGTGTGTGTCACTGTGTGTGTGTGTGTGTGTGTGTGTGTGTGTGTGTGTGTGTGTGTGTGTGTGTGTGTGTAGTGAAAGAATATCATACTTCTATGTGTGTTGGGAGAAGTGGATATGTGAAAGTTTTCTGACAGTTGATGTTTTAACTGGAATTGTTGGTCACTTTTACATTGTAGTTCACAGGAACTATACTTTGCATTAAGGCTGATCATTTTACAACAGATTTTCATTTTATAAGTTTTGTATTCTAGTGTGCGCGCTAATATATTATTGTAGTTTTTACCCCAGAACTGGTTTTACAAAATATAAAAAAAAGAATGCATGAATGGTGCTAGGCTAGAATTGGGAGTGTTGAAAGACAATGATTAAAAAAAAAGAAGAAGAAAAGAAGACCTATTGTGTGGATTTATATGCTGACATTGACACAAGGCTCGTCTCACCATTTGTCAACCCGTGGTGGAGTTAACCTTGGTGAGAAGTTTGGTCTGACGATCATGGAAGGAAATGGGAAACACTTGCGGAATGAGAACGCTTGGTTACTCAGCAAGGATATCATGTGTTTCATTTTTTTGTGGTTGTAATTTGAGCTTCAAATTGTTCTGTCACGAAGAAGTGGCAGCCTGGAAAAAAAAAAACACACCAAAAAACTATCGTCACAGTGTTCACACTCATTCCTCCATATTGCAGTATGCTTTTCATTGCATACAACTGTCATTGTCTGGAGTGATGGCTTAGAGGAAACGCGTCCACCTAGGAAGCGAGCGAATCTGAGCACGCTGGTTTGAATCACGGCTCAGCTGCCGATATTTTTTCCCCTGCCACTAGACCTTGAGTGGTGGTCTGGATCTAGTCATTCAGATGAGACAATAAACCAAGGTCCTGTGTGCAGCATGCACTTAATGCACGTTAAAAAAAAAACCCAAAACCCACAGCAATGAAAGGGTCCTTCCTGGCAAAATTCTGTAGAAAAATCCACTTCGACAGGAAAAACAAATAAAACTGCACGCAAGAAAAAATACAAAAATGGGTGGCGCTGTAGCGTAGCGACACGCTCTCCCTGTGGAGAGCAGCTGGAATTTCACACAAAGATATCTGTTGTGACAAAAAAAGAGAAGTACGAAATAGTCTGACGAAATGACTGTCTTTCTTGGTATGTACAGATCTGATGGCTAAAGAGGAGGGAGGCAGCTTGAGGGGATGGGGGAATTGGGGGTGGAGCAAGAAAGAGCTGTAGGGTACAGGGGGTGGGGGAGCAGAGTTGGAAACTGAAAGAGGATTGAGTGGAAGGAAGACTTTCTTTTTTTTTCTTCTTCTTTTTTTTTTTTTCCTTTTTTGTTCTTTTGTTGTTGTTGTGAATGTAGTTTTATATATATGCAAGCTTGTAGGGATGAGACTGGACATGCATGCATGTGTGGGAAGAAAAGATAGTGTGGGCGTGTGACTGTGATTATACCATATGTCATGCTGCTTGAAAAGCCAGTGTGTAAGTCAGAAGTCTGCTTTGCGGCATTATGTTAAAGTCCAGTCCAGAAACGAGTGCTTGCGTGTTCAAAGTTCAGCTGCTGTCATTGTTTGCGACTACCATCGTGACAAGGTTGTTTTTGTAGTGTGTGTGTGTGTGTGTGTTTGTATGTGTGTGTGTGTGCATATGTGTGTGCAAGGAAAATAAAAGGTGGATACATTTTATGCTCACTGGGAGAATTCAGTTGTGAACTTCATATATGGAATTGATAAATTTACATGTGTGGGAGTTCCTTATTGGATCCATTACATTTAGGAGTGATTATATTGTATAGTGCAGTGTGTGTGTATGCATACATTTATGTGTTCTTAAGCTGCAGATTGTCTGTCAGAAGTTTTTTTAATTTTTTTTATTATGAATATGTGGCTGTAAATGTGATGCTACAGAGTTAGGTGCAAAAATGTGTATTGTTTGAATGCTGTGTATCAGTGTAAAGCATATATACATACATATAATATGTGTTGTGATAAAGCAGTAAAAAAAAGTCATGATATAGTGTGTAACAAGCAGGCAGACTTAGGGAAGGTTATATGATTAATAGGAAACCTCCCTACCCACCCCTTCTTTTTTTATATGCCCAAATTATGTGAACATTGAGGGTTTAAGGTTTAGAAGTAATTTTATTGATGAATGGCAATTTCCATGTTGAAGTTGTAATCAGTTTCTGCAATTCTGGAACTCAAGGTTCTAGAGTTCTACCTTGTCATGTGGATAGAAGGGGAGTGGGTGGCAGTGGTGGATGGGACGTCTGTTGGACGACAAACCAGAAAGACTGCACCCAGTCCTGTCCATGTCAGTTATGCAAGGCTGTGTCTGAATATCGCATACAGTGTAGAGTTGTGTTAAGAAAAGAAAAAAAAAACATCTGGTGTTTGCCTGCTACTGTGAAATGTAAACCAATACACCTGTGTCCCTGGAGATTCCTTTGCTGTGTGAATGAGGGAAGGAAGCGTTTTATCACTGGCTTTGAGCCTGTGGCGATCCAGTCAGCATGACTGCTTGACTGTAGAGTGTGACTTAAAATGCAGTATTGAAGACACGTTTCATGGATTTGAGGTGGGGATCCTCTGTCAGCATAACGACATGACTGCAGAATGTGACTTAAAATGCAGTATTGAACACATGTTTTATGACTGTGAGGTGGGGATCATCTGCCAGGCATGACTATACAGCTGCACAGAGTGATTCCAGTTGAACACAGGTGTCTCATGCAAGCTCAGCGATCCAGTTTGAAGCAGCACTGCAGTCATGCACCTGTCCACCTCCACTACACAATCAAACCTGCCTTCCCTGAACTCTGTACTTGAGTACTAGTCAGCGAAAATGTGTGTACTTTCAAAGAAAAAAAAAAGTGTGTACTTGAAATAAACTGACAACATAATGCAACTTCTGTTTTAACGTAACCTGGCCCCCAGACCTGTCATACGTTTTACTCTGGTGTGTCCTTTCCCATTGCTAACTGGCACAGTCTGTTGAGTTGTAGGGGGAAGAGGTTTAATAACAACATGCAGCTGTCCAAGTTCATACTCTCAATACATACAAAGTCAGTTTTGTCATTTTGGGGTTTGACATATTTGTATTCAATGTTGCGTATTTTGGTACTTTGAAAAACTGCGTTCGAAATATGCAAAAATTGTACTGATTGCCAAATCTGCATGATGCATATGGTCAGCAACGAAGAAGAATGCACATGGTGTAACCAGTGTCCTGTGATATAGAATTTAACTGGTCATCAGACAGCCCTGGTGGATAAAGAGTAGAACAGGTTGAATCTGTGTGAGGCTTTAGATTCTCCAGGTTGGTAACTCGTTTTCTGTCAGTTTTTCAGGGAACATACTGTGTTGACTGGCTGTCGAAAGACACTTCCTGATATTTGATCATGCCCTTTAGCAAGAAAATAGATCTGTGGAGACAGCTGATTACAGACCTGTTTACCCATAGTTTGAGTTGCTAGTTTTCTTGTGAGAAAAAGGACTTGTATTCTTAAAGAAAATCCTGTAGTTCAACACAACAGTTTGCTACAAGAGAAGAGGGTTTCTTCTTTAAGTTATTGCATAAACTCTTTATGAGCTCTGATTTGATTTCTATGCAGACACTTTTGAAATGAAGAAGAGTTTAAAGACCATAATCATTGTGTGGTGTGGATTATTCAGGGGAGAGCATTGTAGTGCGTGTTAAACAGTATAGGAAGAAAGAGAGAGAAAAGTTTATCTGATTACTGTTCTTAAAAGTGGAAAGTGAAACCAACCATATCTCGGTGCCAGTGTGTGTGGAGGTGTGATTCTCTCTCCCAGCTTTCCCCCTGACTCACTCCATCAGTGAAGAGCAGACGGAAGCTGAACTTTATGCATTCTTTCATAATGTATCCTGGTATCAGAGAGATACAGACACCTGCAGTGTTGGTCAGGACGTTTGATCAATGCTCACAAAGGAACATCCATGAAGTGGATGATCCTTGACGTTGTGGTCCCCAGTCTTTCCATGCAAGCTCATAGCACACACAGGCTCTGAGAAGGAGCTGGCCATAGGCCAAAAAATCTCCAACTTTGCTGGGGCTTGAACCTCATCCTACTGCGGTTGGTGCTTTCCATATTTTCAGTATTGTCACATCTCCCTGACCTCTCCCCTTTCCATCTTTTGTAGTAGATACCCAAAAGCATTAAGTCCAAGAGGAGCTGAAAGTATTGTGTGTTAAATATGATAATCAGACATTGCAGCATTGATGTAAGGCTGTGTACACGTGTCTTTGGCCATATCACAGGGGAGAAAAACGTGTTTGCTTTTGTTCTCTGCATGCTGTGTAAATTGTGTGTATTTTTCTACAACCAGTGTCAGTGTCGGCATGTGTGTTGTTCAGACGCTGCCTTGACAGTGTAAATGTGTACACATTGGATTCTGTAAACTGCCGCCACCATGTAAAAAAAAAAAAAAAAGAAAAAATGTTGGCATTGTTCTTAACTGGAGCTGAAAACGTACAGCAGTGTGCATGTTGGGAGTCTGCAAGGACTGTGTTGTTCAGCTTCTGTGTACAGCTATGTACTGTGACTGTTGATTCTGCTGCCTTTGTTGGATGCTGTGTGTGAGGGGTGTGGTGAGGACGATGTGGATGCTATGCTGTGAAGATACTGCATGTCTGGCTTGATGTGAAACAAGGTGACGGAATTAGCATCCCATCTGTGGACTGGACAACTTGGTCTGTACTTGTACAGGAATAAAGCTTTATGGTTTATACTGTGAAGCCAAAGTGTGTGTGTGTGTGAGTGTGGTGTGTGGGTGTGTATATGTATGTGTGTGCGAGTGTGGGTGTGTATATGTGTGTGTGTGCGAGTGTGGGTGTGTATATGTATGTGTGTGTATGTGTGTGTGCTTTCAAGTCGCGTGACAAGAAAACCAAAGCACAAGTGTCAACACAACAATGTTACCACGTTTACTTCTTTTAATACAGCCATACAACCACTTCATGAAAAGGCATACATACAAGCACACTATTGTAATTACCAGGAATACACAAGAAATTTTAATACATCAGATATAAGAGAACCAGCATTAATGTTAAATATTTTTCTATTTCAGCGCAGTCAACTCATACTTTTATGCAGCTGACTCGAGAACCTTAAAAGCTTCACACTTTTGGCAACCACCTTGTGAACATTGAACTTTCACACTTCTATGCTAGACTGCTACAAACTCATGAACTGTAACATTTCATACTTCTACACAACTTACTTAAGATTCTTTCGATGTTAGACTGATACCTGCAGGAGTGGACAGGGGAAGGACTGTGTATTCATATGTATGTGTACATAACTACATGCATGTATATGAATGTGTATTGTGTGTGCGTGTGTTTATGTAAGTTTTTGTCTGCTTATGTGTGCGTATGTGTTGGGGAAGCTGTTAGATACACATGTATGTTAAAATGTATGTATGCAGTGCGTGCGTGTGTGCATGCGTGTGTGTGTGTGTGGTCACATTTTGGTGTGTGTATGTAACATAGATGTAATATTTTATGTTGACAAAAGCGTTTTTGTAAAGCACCTAGAGCAGATTTCTGGATAGTGTGCTATATAAGTATCCATTATAATTATTAGTATTACAATAATAATAATATTTATTTAACGCAGAATCTTGTGCAGAGAAAAACCAAAGCGCTTTCGCACCAGTCATACACACGCATGCATAACTCTAAAACTGGAGAAACTGAAGACAAGAAAGAGAGGCTATCTTGGGAAACAACATGAAACCATAAGCTACTCTTCCTTTGACTGGCACTGAACACAGACAGATCAAGACTCCTGGGCTGATGACATGGGGGGAATAACATAACACCTGATCAGAATGGAGAGAGGTGAGAACAAGACCACAGAAAAAAAAAGGCAAGGAACAGAACGTTCACTGAGTATTACAATCTTAAAGCTGCAGCAGTGTTTTGTAGGTAGGCTGTGTATTTACCCTTTGTTTTTCTCTATTTCTTTTTTTTTTTTTTTTTTTTTATAAATTGCCTAATATCACAAAGACTGAGCAAACATTAAAGCAAATCAAGCAGTCAGTCAAATTATATACCACATGAAAACAACAACAAACAAAACATACTAAAAAAAAAAATAAAAAAAAAAAAAAAACACCACCACAATCACATATGTGCTCATACACATATGCTTAAAAAGATTTCACTTGTTTTGAGTCTTCCTAGTTTTTGGGTTTTCAACAAACATTTTGTATCCCCACCTGGAAGGAAAGGTATGCTCAGAATACATATTTCCCACATCCCCTTCAAACAGCCCAGCAGAGAGAAACATGGGGGCTCACTCCATTGCCTTCAGAGTTTCCTTTATGGCCCCCTCAGGGCAAGGTATTGTGATCCTCTCAAGCTAACATGGTAGGTATGGGTAATTGCGAATGATCCAGTCGAAGTGACCAGCTCAACGTGTGTACTGTAAAGACATGACAGTCAAACGTAGTTCTTTTGTTTTTGAAGGCTTTCTCCGACTGGTTGCACCAGGAAAAGTTCGTCTGCTCATTCTTTTCAATGTTTTGTCGACATTTGAAATGGCAGGGGGTGCCTGAGGGTAAATGCGAACGGGCAAGTCTAATTGCAAACAATTGCTTTTGGGTACATGTTGACAATTAAAACAGAAGCAGGTCTTGAACTCATTAGACATAACATATTATTGGAACATCACACCAAACTGTTGTATTGTTGGTTTTTATCACACATGCACACAAACACACAAATAGACATTTAAACACACACACCCCACATTGCACACAAACACACTCTTTTGAGAGTGCTCAGTAGCTGTGTAGCATCGTTCACAAATCGACTCATGTCAAAATATCCAATGATCTAATTGCAAACGACACTATTTTGCAGAGGCCTGTCAAAACTGACATTCTGACCTGTCACCAATATGCTTTCTTAAATTCTCCCAGCACTGGCAATGCGTAGTCGACAAATATGATCAGATCAACTATTTTAAACTGTGTCAAAGTTCAAGTCCTACAACTTGCTTCCCTTGATTTTAGGATTTTGAGAGCACGTTTGTAACGTTGGTCAGCAGTGATGCACGAAGAGAAGAAAATAGACAGAAATAGCTGATGTTTGACTGGTTCTTGGAAATGGATATTCATCAAAGTATCAGAAAAAGGACAAAGGAGATGTTAAACTGTGAAATGCAGCCATTAAAAATGCTTTGAAGAGGGGCGTTATACGAATCGTTCGCAACTACACACTGTTCACAATTACCCATACCTACCCTACAACCTTCCCAGTATGCTGAGAAAAAAAAAACTGGTATGAAACAACTCTACATACAATTAACTGGTTATATTGTGACTGCATATTTCATATTACTCTTTTTGCCGTTTCAAAACAAAACAAACAAAAAAAGAGAGAGAAAGAAAACAATTTCTCCTTTTTGATTTCCTTTCTCTCTTTTTTTTTTCTTTCCTTTTAAACAAAACTACAAACTACACAGATTAATGCATACATGCACAAAGACTGAATAAACAAAAAGAAAAGTCAAATAATTTGAAAAGATACAGAGCATAATATTCATAATCACATTTTGTTCATGATTTTGATATCAGAAGTAGATGTTTGCATCTTTCATTGTAAACCTTCAAACCTATGTTTATGGATTTTTTTTAAGTGGAAAGAAAAAAAACTAAATGAAAACAGCAACCATCTGCCATTCCCTTATAGTTCATAAAAATACATATAAGTTTTTTTCTGTTTTTTCAAGGTCATTTGATAAGCACATAGTCATGGTATCACATTCACTTTCTATCTAAGTCCTTGGACTTCAATTGTAAACCAGAATGTATTTAATATTGCTTTTTTGAATTCTGATAAACTAACAGAATAACTAATGCAGGAAAAACTCTAATGTGTGCAGTTCAGAACTGCACTGTGAAGACTTTCAATCACAAGGCCTGGTGGCCCTCATTTTGTGTATTTGTTTGGTCATTTTTTTAAACTGAATATTTGAAGAAAAAAACAAAAGAAGAAATATTTAAATCAGTCATTAAAATACTGTAATAGAATTTGATCAATAATTTATAAACAGAAGGTATGATAAAAACTTTTTTTTTTTTAAAAGGACAATAAATGTAATAACTGCACTGTGTGTAAGCATCTGCAACTATTCACTTTATTCAGGAAGAGAACTTGACTCAAAGAACCCGTATTCAGACTCACATCATGAATGAAACAGAAAAAAGTGAACACCACCAGATTGTTGATTTGTCACAGGGTTTCACATCTCAAACTTCTGCTGCTCCTGACCAATCTCATCTTACAAATTCTTTGTATCATAGGTGGTACCTAAGTTAATTAATATTCACAAGCACACAGTCTTGCAAATGTCACTTGTTTATAAATCATCTCATACACACAATCCTTGAAATGTTTATCGCTTACAGAATGGAGTAATTTATCATTTTCTCTCAATATAATTTTGAAGATGTAGGAAGAGCCGGTTACTTTTTGTTTTTTGTTTTTTTGTTGTTGTTTTTTTTTATTCTGATGAACTTCAGTGTAAAGTTTTCTGACATGTTTTATGTTTGTTTTATTAATATACCTATAATTGGTGACAAGAATGTTTTGTCTTCTTTTCTCTGACAGACGTCCACGCAGAGTAAAAGACAGCAGTGGAAACATACTTCTTAAATTTTAAGTATAAAATGGAAAAACAAGTTATTTTTGTTCTTTGTGGGGTTTTTTTGTTGTTGTTTGATTAATTGATACACACCAAGACAGCAAACACAAAATGTTCCTTTATCATATTAACTAAATAATCAAAAGTGAAGACACCGAATGGCATATTATAAGTTTATTGTTTGGTATCAAATGAACATTTCCACCTCCAACCACTGAACACCTTTCTCTGTCTCTGTCTCTGTCTATTCCAGTCTGCAAAACACCACCATGACACACTGACAGTGTCATGTGAACAGGTCTTCAGCCAGCCCCCTGTCAACCCTCGAACAATATTCAGATGATGCTACGGCCATTGTCTGGCAGTCAGTCCCCCCACCACCCCCAAAGCTGTGCTCTCACTGGTACGGTCTGTCGTTCCCTGGTTGTTGCTTTCAAGTTAAGGCAGGAAAGGTCAGGACCTTCCAAAGGTCACCGTGAACTCTGAAGGTCTTCCAAGAGAAGAGCACTCTTGCTGAGGGAATCAGTCGGCGGACCATTGATGCTCCTGGAGAGAAGATCAGACAGGACAGATTATCAAGCTCACAGTTTTGTGTTTCTGACATTTTCTCAACATGTACAGTGCCAGACGGGCACAATAGCCGAGTGGTTAAAGCGTTGGACTGTCAATCTGAGGGTCCTGGGTTCGAATCACGGTGACGGCGCCTGGTGGGTCAAGGGTGGAGATTTTTACGACCTCCCAAGTCAACATATGTGCAGACCTGCTAGTGCCTGAACCCCCTTCGTGTGTATATGCAAACAGAAGATAAAATACGCACGTTAAAGATCCTGTAATCCATGTCAGCGTTCAGTGGGTTATGGAAACAAGAACATACCCAGCATGCACACCCTTGAAAACGGAGTATGGCTGCCTACATGGCGGGGTAAAAACAGTCATACACGTAAAAGCCCACTCGTGTGCATAAGAGTGAATGCAGAAGAAGAAGTACAGTACCAGTAAGGGGAGAAAGAAATGAAACTGGCATTAATCGTTTGCTGTGTGTGTTTTTTCAGTAGTAGTAGTAGTAGTATTTTACTTGGTGAGCTGTGGTCTGTAAGAACCAAGGTTCAGTCTTGGGTTTCTTTCTCTGTTTCTTTAAAGTTAGTTCTTAACATGCATCCCATCACATCAGTGAAGGTATATAAATGCAGTACTGTGTGTGTGTGAGAGAGTGTGTGTGAATCTGTGTGTGTGTGTGTGTGTGCGTGTGTGTGTGTGTGAGAGAGAGTGTGTGTGAATCTCTGTGTGTGTGCGTGTGTGTGTGTGTGTGTGTGTGTTTGTGTGCATGTGTGTGTGTGTAGAGTGCAGATATGTACAGATACACAACAAGGAGAAAGAAGACAAGTCTATGTTGCACACAGGGAATGTCCCTGCTGTTAATCTTGTTCAGCTCTCATATTGAAAGAAAGAAAAAAAAAACATCTTGCACACAAAAACATAAAGAGAAAACAGCCAAGCAATGAATCTCACTTGTCTCTGTGACTTCGTGACAGTTCGTTGATTAAACTCTGGCGTTCGCTGGCAAGCTGACGTTCCTTCATGTGATGGCGAGACATCTGAACACACATTCATCAGTTTGGCCTCAGACACAAGAGTTAATGAAAAGGGTAATGTTCTCCCCCAGTTTGAAGGAAGACAAATGAATAGGTTAATGAACAGAATATGTCTTCATTACCAAGGGTACAGGGGTCACAAGGAATATGCGGGGGGAGAGGGGGGGAGGGGTAGGGGGGGTGGGGGGGGATAGTACATAACAAGGTACGAACATAAATCGAAAATCATACACAAACACAGATACAGTAGAAGTTAGGATACATACAAGTGCGTATCAATATAAAAACTTGTGCATACTCACACATGCACACACTGCACGCACACACACACACACACACACACATACACACACACATGTGCACACACACACACATACACACTTTCTCTCTCTCACACACACACACCACACACACACACACATTTGAACAGAGGCCGCATATTACATGTGGATGGGGCTGATAACTAGATCTTCAGGTAGATGGTTGTTGACTGCACAATTCTAGTTATCATACTGGATTTGTTCGACAGACAGGGCATTGACTGCTTTCGGGAAAAAGCTATTGGCGAAGCAAGGGTAAAGAATAGAGAAATCATGGATGGAAAAAAAACGGAACCCAAAATATCAAAAGCAAAAGAAGCAACACTGACGATTCAAACGTTTAGAACAAGGATATCAGTAGGTGGGTTTATTTCTTGTTGTTTTTTCCCTCCGTTTTCTCTTTAAAATGAGTCATTTACAATCTAGACAAATTCAAATAACGTCATTACGATTTTCGTTTTGTCTTTTAAGTAGAGAAGAAGTAAAGTATAAATATTCCTATGTTCATTCATGTCAAACTGTTCTTGGTAAACATATTAATAAAACAGAATCACAGACACTGACACACAAGTATAGAGATATATCTATGCAAGTATGTTCATGAGCAGTTGTAACATATCTATCTAGCTGACTAGATAGCTAGCTCGCTATCTCTCTGTCTCTCTGCATACGCATCACGTGAGTTACAAATATGTGGATTCATCACCAACATCATAAATATGTGCATGGATTTTTTTCTTGTCAGAATTTTGTAATGATCTTTTGATACCTAGAACAGTGTGTGTCTGCATACCTTTTCTTTCTTGTGTAATGAAGACAATCAAACAAAAATATGTTTAGTTTTCGTTTGATTATTATTATCAAATTTCATTATTATCAATTTATAATGAATTACCATTTTACATAAGACAGCTAACTCCTAGGTATGTTGGCAACAAGGACAGAAGAAAAACACAACACTCTGAAGAACTACGGACGCAAAAAGCAATACGTAAGAAAGAATGGCGAGGGGCAGGAACAGAAAGAATCCCACAAAAGAGAACAAAAACCAATTTTACTGTTAAGAAAAGATAAGAATAACTTTATTATCTCCAATTACAGAAATTTGGTCAGGTGCATTATCACAACACAGACAAGTAAACAACATGGAGACCATCACTGTAAAAACATCAACAACAACAGGTATTAGGATTATAACGAAGACAGAGATGTAAAAATATCACATACATTGTTTCGTACTTTCATTCCACACATTGCAGGAAATATTAACAAATAAATAACTAAACTAAAATGAAATAAAATAAACATTATTTTGAATATGATTGTGAACATGGCATACTATGTTGCACACTGATTATAATTAAGATAAGAATAACTTAATCATCTCACAAGGTAAACTGCATTAGGTGCGGCAAAACACAACCAGACAATCAGTACACACACACAGATACGATATTGTTTGCATTTTACACCATATTGTTGCATGTTTTTTGTTTGTTGTTTTTTTTTTATTCCATGTGCCCCCCGTGGGGAATTTCTGGAATAAAAATCTCTTGACTCCCTCTTTAATAATGTCTGATTATACTACGCTGTTTTATGCCTATTCTCTTACTGTGACCACGACATGCGTATGACTGTGATAAAAGTATGTGAGGTTTAGATTGGCTTTGCATTCAAACATTTTATGTCTTTTATGCACTCCTGTTGAATGACAGTGATTCTTGTACAATGTTGTGCAAATGTGTCTAAAGCACACAGAAACTGATCTCTGACCAAAGATATGTACTGTGTAGGTATTGATAATAATGAATAATAATGAATTCCTCTTGTGGGATATAATGAAGTATTCTGTGTTGTGCTTAGGTACTGTACTGGTTATCAATAATAATGAATAATAACGGATTTCTCTTATGGGAGATGATGAAGTATTGTGTGTTGTGCTTAGGTACTGTACAGGTTATCGATAATAATGAATAATAATGAATTCCTCTTGTGGGAGATGATGAAGTACTGTGTGTTGTGCTTAGGTACTGTACAGGTTATCGATAATAATGAATAATACTGAATTCCTCTTGTGGGAGATGATGAAGTATTCTGTGTTGTGCTTAGGTACTGTACTGGTTATCGATAATAATGAATAATAATGGATTTCTCTTATGGGAGATAATGAAGTATTGTGTGTTGTGCTTAGGTACTGTACAGGTTATCGATAATAATGAATAATAACGGATTTCTCTTATGGGATATAATGAAGTATTGTGTGTTGTGCTTAGGTACTGTACAGGTTATCGATAATAATGAATAATAATGAATTTCTCTTATGGGAGATGATGAAGTATTGTGTGTTGTGCTTAGGTACTGTACAGGTTATCAATAATAATGAATAATAACGGATTTCTCTTGTGGGATATAATGAAGTATTCTGTGTTGTGCTTAGGTACTGTACAGGTTATCGATAATAATGAATAATAATGAATTTCTCTTATGGGATATAATGAAGTATTCTATGTTGTGCTTAGGTACTGTACTGGTTATCAATAATAATGAATAATAATGAATTTCTCTTATGGGATATAATGAAGTATTCTGTGTTGTGCTTAGGTACTGTACAGGTTATCGATAATAATGAATAATAATGAATTTCTCTTATGGGATATAATGAAGTATTCTATGTTGTGCTTAGGTACTGTACAGGTTATTGATAATAATGAATAATACTGAATTTCTCTTATGGGAGATGATGAAGTATTGTGTTTTGTGCTTAGGTACTGTACTGGTTATCAATAATAATGAATAATAATGAATTTCTATTATGGGATATAATGAAGTATTGTGTGTTGTGCTTAGGTACTGTACAGGTTATTGATAATAATGAATAATACTGAATTTCTCTTATGGGAGATGATGAAGTATTGTGTGTTGTGCTTAGGTACCATACAGGTTATCGATAATAATGAATAATACTGAATTTCTCTTGTGGGATATAATGAAGTATTGTGTGTTGTGCTTAGGTACTGTACAGGTTATCGATAATAATGAATAATACTGAATTTCTCTTATGGGAGATGATGAAGTATTGTGTGTTGTGCTTAGGTACTGTACAGGTTATCGATAATAATGAATAATACTGAATTTCTCTTGTGGGATATAATGAAGTATTCTGTGTTGTGTTTAGGTACTGTACTGGTTATCGATAATAATGAATAATACTGAATTTCTCTTATGGGAGATGATGAAGTATTGTGTGTTGTGCTTAGGTACTGTACAGGTTATCGATAATAATGAATAATACTGAATTCCTCTTGTGGGATATAATGAAGTATTGTGTGTTGTGCTTAGGTACTGTACAGGTTATCAATAATAATGAATAATAATGAATTTCTCTTATGGGAGATGATGAAGTATTGTGTGTTGTGCTTAGGTACTGTACAGGTTATCAATAATAATGAATAATAACGGATTTCTCTTGTGGGATATAATGAAGTATTCTGTGTTGTGCTTAGGTACTGTACAGGTTATCGATAATAATGAATAATAATGAATTTCTCTTATGGGATATAATGAAGTATTCTATGTTGTGCTTAGGTACTGTACTGGTTATCAATAATAATGAATAATAATGAATTTCTCTTATGGGATATAATGAAGTATTCTGTGTTGTGCTTAGGTACTGTACAGGTTATCGATAATAATGAATAATAATGAATTTCTCTTATGGGATATAATGAAGTATTCTATGTTGTGCTTAGGTACTGTACAGGTTATTGATAATAATGAATAATACTGAATTTCTCTTATGGGAGATGATGAAGTATTGTGTTTTGTGCTTAGGTACTGTACAGGTTATCAATAATAATGAATAATAATGAATTTCTCTTATGGGATATAATGAAGTATTGTGTGTTGTGCTTAGGTACTGTACAGGTTATCGATAATAATGAATAATACTGAATTTCTCTTATGGGAGATGATGAAGTATTGTGTGTTGTGCTTAGGTACTGTACTGGTTATCAATAATAATGAATAATAATGAATTTCTCTTATGGGATATAATGAAGTATTGTGTGTTGTGCTTAGGTACTGTACAGGTTATTGATAATAATGAATAATACTGAATTTCTCTTATGGGAGATGATGAAGTATTGTGTGTTGTGCTTAGGTACCGTACTGGTTATCGATAATAATGAATAATACTGAATTCCTCTTGTGGGATATAATGAAGTATTGTGTGTTGTGCTTAGGTACTGTACTGGTTATCAATAATAATGAATAATACTGAATTCCTCTTGTGGGATATAATGAAGTATTGTGTGTTGTGCTTAGGTACTGTACAGGTTATCGATAATAATGAATAATACTGAATTCCTCTTGTGGGAGATGATGAAGTATTGTGTGTTGTGCTTAGGTACTGTACAGGTTATCGATAATAATGAATAATACTGAATTTCTCTTGTGGGAGATAATGAAGTATTCTGTGTTGTGCTTAGGTACTGTACTGGTTATCGATAATAATGAATAATACTGAATTCCTCTTGTGGGAGATGATGAAGTATTGTGTGTTGTGCTTAGGTACTGTACAGGTTATCGATAATAATGAATAATACTGAATTCCTCTTGTGGGAGATAATGAAGTATTGTGTGTTGTGCTTAGGTACTGTACTGGTTATCAATAATAATGAATAATACTGAATTTCTCTTATGGGAGATGATGAAGTATTGTGTGTTCTGTGTACCACTGACCTGTTGGGAGACAGTGGTGGCCCTGTTCTCCGCCTTGTGGAGACGGGCCTCCATTCTTTTGATGTTGCGGGTGTACTCTGCCATAACCCTCTCCGCCTGCCGTCATGTCATAACAATATTAATATCAATATCAATATCAATGGAGTGATGGCCTAGAGGTAACGCGTCCGGCTAGGAAGCAAGAGAATCTGAGCGCACTGGCTTGAATCCCAGCAAAGCCGCCAGTATTTTCTCCCCCTCCACTGGACCTTGAGTGGTGGTCTGGACGCTAGTCATTCGGATGAGACAATAACCCAGGTACCATGTGCAGCATGCACTTAGCGCACGTAAAAGAACCTACGGCAACAAAAGGGTAGTCCCTGGTAAAATTCTGTAGAAAAATCCACTTTGATAGGAAAACACACAAAAAAAATTGCAGGCAGAAAAACAAAGAAAAAAAAAAAGGTGGTGCTGTCAGTGTAGCGACGCACTCTCCCTGGAGAGAGCAGCCTGAATTTCACTCAGAGAAATCTGTTGTGACAAAAAAGAGCAATACAATACAATACAATACAGAACTCTATCCAGAAAACTGCTCCAGCTACTTTGCAAAGCACATGATATCATTTATAACACATTACACCAATGTTACATTTACACACCAAAATGTACCTGGCAAACGATACAAACACATAAACACAAAACATGCATACACATAAACATGCATTCCAACGTAATACATACAGTCCTTCTCTCCTTCCCTCCCACCTTCACACACACTAGCACATACATGCATATGTGTACACAGACATACGTATACACACATGGTCATGCATGTACCACATGTGCAGATGCACAGGAGCATATTCTGTTCGGATGGACATGACAAAACGGAACTATCATGGTACGTTCATATTCACTTTCTTCTCTCCCACTTCAACTACTTCTTTCTGTTTTCGGTTTGTAATGTTTTCTCACACAGTTGGACTGACCCGCATGCTTTGATGGATTGTGCAATGTAGTATTGTAATGTATTCTTACAGCAACTGTTCTACTGTAAAGTGCTTAGAGCAAAATCTTGTGATTAGGTGCTGTCGCACGTAGCTACTTTCGTTTTCTCCGCATAGGCAGATAGTAGTTTGCACAGGACAGGAATGTCAGACCCCTGCTGGAGTCTGCATTACTAGATCACGGTTAAGTATGTGTAATTAAACTTGTGATTAGGTGCTGTATAAATAAATGCATCATCATCATCATTATTTGCACTGTGTAATGTAGTACTGTAATGTATTCTTTCAGGAACTATTGTACTGTAAAATGCTTAGAGCAAAATCTTGTGATTAGGTGCTGTATAAATAAATGCATTATCATCATCATTATTTGCTTTAAAAAAAAACAAATCTAATCATAAAAAAACCCATTCATTATATTTGTCTGACTCAGTCAAACACAAGCTTAATTAAATGCTCTGTAGTTAACTACTCTATAAATATCCTTTGAAAAATATAGGCAAAAAAAAACAAATTAATCATACATAATAAACAAACTAATACATAAAAACAGACATACAGAACAAACAAAAAAACAACAAAAAAACCACCAGCAGGCAACTCACATGTCCTTGGCGCAAAAAAAAAAAACAAAAGAACAAAGAATGCAGCATTATAAGAATGACATATTAACAAATCCAGAAATGGGCAAGAGAAAACAACAACAACAACAACAACAACAAAAACGAGAGAGAGAGATAGAAATATATATATATATATATGTACGATCAGACAATGAGAAAGAAAGAAATGACAGAACGAAAACCCAAAACCCTGAAACAAAGAGAGAGCGACAGAAGAGAGGTATTTCCCGAAGATGGGGTTGTCACTGACAACTCATCAACTGACACCACGATCATAACTGAATTAAAATATAACTAACTTAACATCTATGATATGATACTATATATCACATGAAATTGTACGGCTTCCTTCCATATTATTGTCTTTTTTCTTTCTTTTTTAAGCCCAAAATCCGTAAATGAAAAGTTGTATTTATTCCATAAATGCTACTGATTACTATGACATAGTTATTATGGAGTGCCATGTATTGGTTTCATTATTTCCATGTTGTTTAGTTGATTGTGTAATTTATATACAAAATAAAATGGTGGTTGACCCAAGAAAGTCTGTGTAAACATTAAAAAAAAAAAAACAAAAAAAAACCCACCTAACTTAACATCATTATATCGTCATCATTATAATAACAACAATAATAATAATGATATTTATACAGCGCTGAATCTTGTGCAGAGACAAATCAGAGCGCTTTCGCACCACCAGTCGTTCACACGCATGCAAAAGAAAGACACCCACGTCAACAGCTTTGGTCTGGCTCTCCTTCAGCAACGCGGTCAGCTGGTCGTTACGGCGACGCAGGGAGGTGGTTTCCCCCCTCAGCTCCTCCATCTTGCCCTCAAACTTGAGGGTGATTGTCTGGCACTCCTCTTTCCACCTGGACAAAATGTACGGACACAGCTGTGTCAGCAGAACAGAAAGGTATGCGTCTAACGTTTACTGAGTGACTGTCTTGTCAGTTGTTGTTTTTGTTGTTGTTGGTTTTTGTTTGTTTTTTCCAGGAGAAGGAAGAAGGTGGTAGAATGGTTAAGACGCTCATCCGTCAGTCAATACAGAAAGTCTGTGAGGGTGTGGGTTCGAATCCCGCTCTCGCCCTTTCTCCCAAGTTTGACTGGAAAATCAAAACTGAACGTCTAGTCTTTCGGATGAGATGATAAACCGAGGTCCCGTGTGCAGCGTGCACTTGGCGCAGTGAAAAAGAACCAATGGCAACGACAAGTGTTGTCCTCTGGCAAAATTCAGTGGTAGAAATCCACTGCGATGGGTTATGCTGCCGGTCAGGCATCCGGCTAGCAGATATGGCGTAGGGAATATGGATTTGTCCGAAAGCAGTGACGCCTCCTTGAGAAACTGAAACTGAAACTTTTTTTTTCACCTGAGAAATGTGTGGACACAGTACAGGTATGTCAGCAGAAAAGTGTCGGTAGCATTGTTGAGTGGATGTCTGCAATGTCTGGGATTCTATTTCTCCACTTCACACACACACACACACACACACATATATATATATATATAGAGAGAGAGATACACAGACACAGGTGTGTCTCAGCAAGGTGTTCAAAACTGAGACTGTTCATTCACCTGAGATCACTCAGGCAGTCAGGAACATACATGGGCACGCACATATTCAGGCAAAACAGATCAGCTGTGGAAATGTTTCATTATATCCATGATATAAACACACACACACACATACACAAACACTCACACATACCATTTCTTGCATGCGTATGTACCACTCACACCCTGAACACACACACACACACACACACATGTACATAAACACACACACATACACACACACACACACATGTGCACGCACATACACACACACACACATACACCCTCATTTTAACACACGTGTCAAAATCACCACCAACACTCTCCACCTCTCTCCACATTCCTACAGCCGCACGGCACAGCACAGCACGGCACGGCATGGTACAGCACAGCGCAGCGCAGCACAGCACCCATCGACAGTAACTGACCTGGCACTCATGCGTTGCTGTGCTCCCAGCAGCTTGCGGAGCTCGGCCACACTGCTGCGTCGCGCGTCCTCTGTGGACTGCAGCTGGACCTCAAAGCCCCGCGTCTTGGTCTGCTGGTCCTGCTCTATCAGAGCCAGCTGCAACATGTCCCGTCAGTCACACACACATTTCGTGTGGATATTTAACCTTTGCTTCTGTAAGGCGCATGTTAAAAGAACCCACGGCAACGAAAGTGTTGTCGCTGGTGAAGTTCTGTAGAAAAATCCACTTCAATAGGAAAACATTAAAAAAAAACTGCAGGCAGGAAAAAATAACAAAAAATGGGTGGTGCTCTCAGTATAGCGATGTGCTCTTCCTGGGGAGAGCAGCCCTGATTTCACACAGAGAAATCTGTTGTGACAAAAAGAGTAATACAATACAGTATTTCTCTCTGTACATTTATTCGGACAAAATATGGAATCACCCCCTCAAAATGGGGCCATGGCCTTATTGAATACTGTATAAACTATCGATATGGATACCTATATGGCGCCTATCCTCTGTCGAGACCAAGCTCTAAGCGCTTTACAAACCTCTGGGGTCATTCGCACAACAGGCTGCCTCCCTGGCAAGAGAGCTGACTGACAGCTGCCACTGGACACTCATCATTTGTTTCATGTGTCGTTCAATCAGATTTCAGGCAGGCACATACACAACTGCCACTGGACACTCATCATTTGTTTCATGTGTCATTCAATCAGATTTCAGGCAGGCACATACACAACTGCTCATCATTTGTTTCATATGTCATTCAATCAGATTTCTGGCATGCACATACACAACTGCTCATCGTCTGTTTCATATGTCATTCAATCAGATTTCTGGCAGGCACATACACAACTGCTCATCATCTGTTTCATATGTCGTTCAATCAGATTTCAGGCAGGCACATACACAACTGCTCATCATTCAGATGAGACAATAAACCGAGGTCCCGTGTGCAGCATGCACTTAGCGCACGTAAAAGAACCCACGGCAACAAAAGGGTTGTTCCTGGCAAAATTCTGTAGAAAAATCCACTTCGACAGGAAAAACAAATAAAACTGCACACAGGAAAAAATACAAAAAAATGGGTGGCGCTGTAGTGTAGCGACGCGCTCTCCCTGGGGAGAGCAGCCCGAATTTCACACAGAGAAATCTGTTGTGATAAAAAGGAATACAAATACAAATACAAATCTGTTTCATATGTCGTTCAATCAGATTTCAGGCAGGCACATACACACACTCAGACAGGCATGTAACATTTTACATGTATGACCGTTCTGTTTTTTCACCCGTGTAAACCAGCTATACAGTTTGATTTTTTGTGTGTTTTTTCTCTTTTTGGGATTGATGGGTGGATGGATGGGATGGTAGGGGTAGGGGAAGGGGGCGGGGGACGGGGGGGTCGGCGGGGGGGGGGGGGGCTTTGAACTGACAGAGAGCTTGAGTGTTTTATCCCCAAACACCCACCTCCTTCAAGAACTTCCTGTGGACAGATTCCTTCTCCTGTTCGGCCTGCTGGAGTTTTTTGGTGAGGGTGTTGATGCTGTCCACGTGACGCAGGCGGTCGTCGTTGGCGTTGTCGTACTCCTGCTGTAATGCCGACAGGCGCTCCTGAACCGACTGGAGCTTGATGTCGTAGGACTCCTTCATCTGCTGAGTCCTGTAACAGAATGCACGATACATGGTCAGGTGGTCCGCTGATTGTCTAACACCCACAGCTACACTCTGAGCGCTAGAATATGCTTCATATCAGTGTACTTTGAAAAAGAAATAATTCAGTTTCGATTTCTGTACAGAAATATGTAAATAAATGAAAATATAGGTATATAAAAAAAAAAATTTCAAGATAAGTAGAAGGCAAGTAATTAAAGTTGAAATAATCAATAAAAATGGGCTGTTCTCAGCAAATCATTTAAAAGGTAAAACAACAATGCCGAGGAAAGAAATATAATGATAAAGCACTGAAACTCAAGCCAGGAATATCGGTTGATACTTGACATCCTTTTAAACATGGGGCTGCAAACAGAACAAGTCAAATAAAACGCTGAACTTTAATCTCAGACTCACTCATCTCTCTCCTTTTCAAGCGCCTGTGTCAGTGTTTCCACCCGCAGGTGAAGCTCGTCACGGCTTCTCTCCGCTTCCGACACTCGGCGACTGAGTTCCTCCACAGCGTCCTTGGTCCTCGAACCCTCCAGTCTGCCTTCACGGTTCACCTGTACAGGTGACACAGGTGTATGGTATGGTATGTGTGAAAAGTATGAAGATGATGTAGTGAGGTAGTTTGTTGCCTTCACGGTTCACCTGTACAGGTGACACAGGTGTATGGTATGGTATGTTTGAAAAGTATGAAGATCATGTAGTCAGGTAGTTTGTTGCCTTCACGGTTCACCTGTACAGGTGACACAGGTGTATGGTATGTGTGAAAAGTATAAAGATGATGTAGTTAGGTAGTTTGTTGCCTTCATGGTTCACCTGTACAGGTGTATGGTATGTGTGAAAAGTATAAAGATGATGTTGTGAGGTAGTTTTGTTGCCTTCACGGTTCACCTGTAGCGATGACATAGGTGTATGGTATGTGTGAAAAGTATAAAGATGATATAGTTAGGTAGTTTGCTGCCTTCACTTTTCACCTGCACAGGTGACACAGGTGTATGGTATGTGTGAAAAGTATGAAGATGATGTAGTGAGGTAGTTTGTAACCTTCATGGTTCACCTGTACAGGTGACACAGGTGTATGGTATGTGTGAAAAGTACAAAGATGATGTAGTGAGGTAGTTTGTTGCCTTCACGGTTCACCTGTAAAGGTGACACAGGTGTATGGTATGTGTGAAAAGTACAAAGATGATGTAGTGTGGTAGTTTGTTGCTTTCACGGTTCACCTGTACAGGTGACACAGGTGTATGGTATGTGTGAAAAGTACAAAGATGATGTAGTGAGGTAGTTTGTTGCTTTCACGGTTCACCTGTACAGGTGACACAGGTGTATGGTATGTGTGAAAAGTATAAAGATGATGTAGTGAGGTAGTTTGTTGCCTTCACGGTTCACCTGTAGCGATGACACAGGTGTATGGTATGTGTGAAAAGTATAAAGATGATATAGTTAGGTAGTTTGTTGCCTTCACTTTTCACCTGCACAGGTGACACAGGTGTATGGTATGGTATGTGTGAAAAGTATGAAGATGATGTAGTGAGGTAGTTTGTAACCTTCACGGTTCACCTGTACAGGTGACACAGGTGTATGGTATGTGTGAAAAGTAAAAAGATGATGTAGTGAGGTAGTTTGTTGCCTTCACGGTTCACCTGTAAAGGTGACACAGGTGTATGGTATGTGTGAAAAGTACAAAGATGATTTAGTGAGGTAGTTTGTTGCTTTCACGGTTCACCTGTACAGGTGACACAGGTGTATGGTATGTGTGAAAAGTAAAAAGATGATGTAGTGAGGTAGTTTGTTGCTTTCACGGTTCACCTGTACAGGTGACACAGGTGTATGGTATGTGTGAAAAGTATAAAGATGATGTAGTGAGGTAGTTTGTTGCCTTCACGGTTCACCTGTACAGGTGACACAGGTGTATGGTATGTGTGAAAAGTATAAAGATGATGTAGTGAGGTAGTTTGTTGCCTTCACGGTTCACCTGTACAGGTGACACAGGTGTATGGTATGGTATGTGTGAAAAGTATAAAGATGATGTAGTGAGGTAGTTTGTTGCCTTCACGGTTCACCTGTACAGGTGAATGGTATGTGTGAAAAGTATAAAGATGATGTAGTGAGGTAGTTTGTTGCCTTCATGGTTCACCTGTACAGGTGTATGGTATGTATGAAAAGTAAAAAGATGATGTAGTGAGGTAGTTTGTTGCCTTCACGGTTCACCTGTACAGGTGTATGGTATGTGTGAAAAGTATAAAGATGATGTAGTGAGGTAGTTTGTTGCCTTCACGGTTCACCTGTACAGGTGTATGGTATGTGTGAAAAGTATAAAGATGATGTAGTGAGGTAGTTTTGTTGCCTTCACGGTTCACCTGTACAGGTGACACAGGTGTATGGTATGTGTGAAAAGTAAAAAGATGATGTAGTGAGGTAGTTTGTTGCCTTCACGGTTCACCTGTACAGGTGACACAGGTGTATAGTATGTGTGAAAAGTTTGTGTTTTGTGTGTATGTGTTTTTCTTTTCTTTTTTTTTCTTTTTTTCTTTCTTTTTTACATCTCATGTGACATAAGCTGTCTAGCGGTAACTAATGTGCTGTGAGTATTGTGCATCAGGTAACATGTGAGTTATGAACACTATAACAATAATTATGATAATGATTTTTTTTTTTTAAATTATAATGAATGATAATAACAATAACAGAAATGATAACAATAATAACAAATAATCAAGTACGTCTGTAGAGCTCCCTTTCCCCTCTAAGAGTGCAGGGCGCTTTACAGGAATTTGTATTTGTATTTGTATTCCTTTTTATCACAACAGATTTCTCTGTGTGAAATTTGGGCTGCTCTCCCCAGGGAGAGCGTGTGGCAATACTACAGCGCCACCCATTTTTTTGTATTTTTTCCTGCGTGCAGTTTTATTTGTTTTTCCTGTCGAAGTGGATTTTTTCTACAGAATTTTGCCAGGAACAAACCTTTTGTTGCCGTGGGTTCTTTTATGTGCGCTAAGTGCATGCTGCACACGGGACCTCGGTTTATCATCTCATCCGAATTACTAGCGTCCAGACCACCACTCAAGGTCTAATGGAGGGGGAGAAAATATCAGCGGCTGAGCCGTGATTCGAACCAGCGCCCTCAGATTCTCTTGCTTTCTAGGCGGACGCGTTACCTCTAGGCCATCACTCTAGGCCATGAAAACCTTACTGATGACATGAACCATTCCTGACCAATCTTTCTCCCTCCCCCCCCCCTCCCCCCCCGCCCCCCTCTACCCCCCACCCCTACACCCCTTCCTGCCTCTTTCGTTATACATACAAACTGAGCTGATAGACACTGGGGTGAGTGCTGGAGAATTAACAGCTTTGTGCTGTGCCTTGGTTTCACACATCTGAGTTTTGCATACTGTGCGTTATGTACTGGAGTCACATCTGAGTTACGCACACTGCGTGCTGTGCACTGGCAACACATGTGAGTTATGCACACTGCGTGCTGTGTAATGACAGCACATGTGAGTTTTGCACAGTGCATGCTGTGTACTGGCATCAGTCAGTGTGAGTTATGCACACTGCGTGCTATGTACTGGCATCAGTTAGTGTGAGTTATGCACACTGTATGCTGTGTAATGGCAGCACATGTGAGTTATGCACAGTGCGTGCTATGTACTGGCATCAGTTAGTGTGAGTTATGCACACTGCGTGCTGTGTACTGGCATCAGTTAGTGTGAGTTATGCACACTGTATGCTGTGTAATGGCAGCACATGTGAGTTATGCACACTGCGTGCTGTGTACTGGCATCAGTTAGTGTGAGTTATGCACACTGTATGCTGTGTAATGGCAGCACATGTGAGTTATGCACAGTGTGTGCTATGTACTGGCATCAGTTAGTGTGAGTTATGCACACTGTATGCTGTGTAATGGCAGCACATGTGAGTTATGCACAGTGCATGCTATGTACTGGCATCAGTTAGTGTGAGTTATGCACACTGCGTGCTGTGTACTGGCATCAGTTAGTGTGAGTTATGCACACTGCGTGTTACGTACCGGCAGCACATGCAAGTTATGCACACTGCATGCTGTTTAATGGCAGCACATGTGAGTTATGCACACTGCGTGGTGTGCACTGGCAACACATAAGAGCTATGCACACTGCGTGGTGTGCACTGGCAACACATAAGAGCTATGCACACTGTGTGTTGTGCACTGGCAACACATAAGAGCTATGCACACTGCGTGCTGTGCACTGGCAACACATAAGAGCTATGCACACTGCGTGCTGTGCACTGGCAACACATAAGAGCTATGCACACTGCGTGGTGTGCACTGGCAACACATAAGAGCTATGCACACTGCGTGCTGAGCACTGGCAACACATAAGAGTTATGCACACTGCGTGCTGTGCACTGGCAACACATAAGAGCTATGCACACTGTGTGTTTTACCCTCTGAAGCTCAGCCTCCACAGCTCGTTTCTCTCTCAGCAGACGCTCCAGCTGTGCCTGCCTCTCGGTGCTGTCCTGTAAGGGGGGGAGAAAAAAAAAACAACACAACACAATACACAACGTCTACAATTCTATTCCAACCAGATAGTCAATGATAACAACAAAAAACAGATGGAAACATGGATGGGGTAAGGGGGAAAACGAAGGGAGGAAGGGACACACCTGACATACTGTCGTGCTCTGTCTGCAAGGCACTTTGGATTGTAAACCACACATCCCTGATTTTTTTTTTTTTTTTTTTTTTATAGAAAAACAACAACAAAAGATTTCATCCATTCATAAAGTGCTTCTTATTCTTATTCTCATTGCTTTATTGTCTACTCACTACAAAGGTGATTTAGACATACACCCATTCTTTCTTTTCAGCACACACACACACACACACACACACACACACACACACACACACACACATGTAACAGGTGTGGAGAATGCTGAGGGATTTGATGTGAGGAGGAGTTGGATGGGGTGGGGAGTTATTGAAAAAATAACAAAAACAAAAAAAAACCAAAAAAAAAACCAGCTTCCATAAAGTGCTCCAGACTACAGGGAGCATTGAATTCAGCTGATGGCAGCTGGCAATCTACAACCTGATATCCTGTCAAAGTAAAAACCAAAAGCAGGCTAACATGATAGTCTAAAAAGCAAGCACAAACATGTTTTCAAATGCGGTGAAAAGGAAAGTGCCATCCTCATTTCGCAACTTCAATATCTCTCCTTAATGATGAGAACTGAGCTGGGCTTGTGAACAGGAAACAAGTAAAGACAGCTGAACAGGAACATCTGTACCAGTAACCAGATGACACTATGTAGTGTACGTACCTCCAAGCCTCCTTCCAGCTGGCTCATTTTTACCATTGAAAAATACTGGGTATTACTTTTTGCCCCGTCACCTACAGGCAAAAAATCCTTTAAAAATCCCCTGCAGCCAAAAACCAATCTGTATAACCACCCAAAGTTTACTGATTAGTCCTAGGCCTTCAGCCGACACTTCCACAAAATTTCAGAATATTTGTTCACAACGTTTTGCGTTTTGCATAATCCTGTTGACAAGACAAACACAAGACAAACACATGAACAGGTGTGAACATATACTGCAACCTCCTTAGCAAAGGTAACAAGAACTAAACCTGGGCTGTGAAAAAGCCAAATACAGGTGTGTGTGTGTGTGTGTGTGTGTGTGTGTGTGAATGCAGAGAATTATCTTGGGGGTGCAGTGTGCCAAAAAGAACATGCCGGACAAGCATGGAGACGCAGAGATTAGTGGGCCACCTGCCAAAATGTTCATTGACACCCAGCCATAAATTTACATATCTGCTTCTTTTTTTTTTTTTTTTTTCCCAAGGAAAGAACATAATGAGAATTCAAGGGTGTGTGTGTGTGTGTGTGTGTGTGTGTGTGTGTGTGTGTGCATACATGAGTATGTGTGTGTGTGTGTGATGTGGTTGGGACGTGAGTAAAAGACAAGAACATGAGAGACAGAGAGACAGTGTGCATGTGTGTGTGCACTCTAACATGTATGTGTGTGTGTGCATAGCATGTGAGCACATGTGCATGTGCACATTCTGTCTGTCTGCCTGTGGCCATTTCACACAGACACATTTACGACATATAATCCAGTCCCAGTGCTTTGACGCATGTGGTACAGCATGTATCAACTGTCCTGAATGTAGATACTCCCTTCTGAGCAAGCTGGAACTTGGCATCATCATGTCCCAGGACTGGAGGAATACAGGAACACTGCCTGGCTGCTCCACTGACAAAATGATCTGCTGGCCCCTATTATTGCAGCCCCCTATTATTGTTGTCAGTAGGGGGCTTAGTAGGTGGTGTCCTAAGTACGTTAAATCAGAACAGACACTACTGAATACCACCGAAGTGACTCAGCACTAGTGCAGGGTTTTACTGGCGCGTGTGGTCTCCTGGCAACCTAACACCGATGATTCTGTGTGGACTGCTGATGATGGGACTGCGACAGAAGAACTAGAGTGTGGCCATGTATGGGGGACTCAGAATGAGAGGCGTGGGAGTGATGGACACAACAGAAATGGACACAAACACTACCACACGGTCAACAGACCACTTTCTACAAGAAACCTTCACTCTTCTCTCTTCTTAACTTTCAAATCAATATATGATACAAAATAGAATCTCAATTAGCATATGATTTGTTGTTTGTGTTTGAATAAATCAGAAACTGGCCGACCTGTTTTGCTCAGATGGTAGAGCACCCAGATCGCATTCACGAGGTTGTGGGTTCAAATCATGGACACTGGACATAAAAATTGACATGTTCACAACCCATCTTAATATGTTCTCATTCTGGAGGTTCCAATGTAGCGTTAGCCTGGTGTCTTTCATCCCACCCTCCGGGGATGGTTATCAATGTCAGCCTTGTATCAGCTGAGATGGGTGTCAATGTTGAACTCAAACGTAACTTTAAAAAAAAAAAAATCAACCTTCCGCATCATCCCAAACAACCGACGGGTGCAATAGCCGAGTGGTTAAAGCGTTGGACTTTCAATCTGAGGGTCCCGAGTTTGAATCTTGGTAACGGCGCCTGGTGGGTAAAGGGTGGAGATTTTTCCGATCTCCCAGGTCAACATATGTGCAGACCTGCTAGTGCCTGACCCCCCTTCGTGTGTATACGCAAGCAGAAGATCAAATACGCACATTAAAGATCCTGTAATCCATGTCAGCGTTCGGTGGGTTATGGAAACAAGAACATACCCAGCACGCACACTCCCGAAAACGGAGTATGGCTGCCTACATGGCGGAGTAAAAACGGTCATACACGTAAAAGCCCACTCGTGTACATACGAGTGAACGTGGAAGTTGCAGCCCACAAACGAACGAAGAAGAAGAAGAAGATCCCAAACAACCTGTCACACGTATCTGAATGAAGAGGACAGTCACAACAGGGAGAAGACACAAGAAGCAGCAGAAGACACTGACCAGTTCCAAGGCGTGTAGCTCCTCCGTTAGTTTTGTGACACGGTCATTGCACTGCTTCCTTACGTTATCCACCTGGACAACACACACCACAGGCATGCATGGTTTGTGGCGGAGGCAAAAAGGACACACACACTCATCAAGTAAAACAGTCAGTTCCTTATTTCAGCTGTTTTCTTTTCAAAACTAACATGCATGGATTGTGACAATAAAAAATCACATACACATATATCCACATATGCTACACAGCATCTGCCTAACAGATGCCTGACAAGCAGCATAACCCGACACGCGTAGTCAGGTTTTGAGTGCATGCATGTAAATCTGTGTACCTAACAGAATGGATTTCTGTCTGCAGAGTTTAGCTTAGCCAACACCTAGGTTGCCATGGGTTCTTCTTCAGTGCGCCAGGAGTGTGCTGCACAGGGCGCCTCGTTTATCGTCTCAGTTTGATTTTCCAGTCAAACTTGAGAGAAAGGGGGAGACCGAGATTCAAACCCAGACTGTCTCAGACACTGTATTGGCAGATAAGTGTCTTAACCATTCTGCCACCTTCTTTCACACACACTCATAAAGCAAAACAGTCAATCCATTGTATCAGTTTTTTTTTTCTTCTTTTCAACACTGTACATTGCTTCATTCAAAATGGTACAATTCTAGACACAACATAAAGACATGTTTTTAACACTGCTCAAGAAGTACGCTCAAGCTATTCACTTTTTTTTTTCTTTTTTAATATTTTTTTAGTGTGTGTGTGTGTGTGTGTGTGTGTGTGTGTGTGTGTGTGTGTGAGAGAGAGAGAGAGAGAGAGAGAGAGAAAGAGAGAGTGTGTGTGTGTGTGTGTGTGATTTTGCTTCATTCTTCTGCTGATACTGTAGTAGCTGCTGTCATGTAAAATCTTGTCTTCATTTGAATCTTTATTTGTCTCTTCTGACAGACAAAATTCTTTAATACAATTTCGCTAAGTTGGTTATTTACTGATCTTCACATTTCTTTATCTCATAACTTTATCTAATTTACTTTCTTCTATCTGTCTACTTATTCCTTCTTTTTTTTCTTTTTTTTCATTAATGTGTTTTCTTATTCACTTTTTTGGCCCACTCCTCTTTAATTTTCATTGGGTTTTTTTTGTTGTTTTGTTTTGTTTTTTCTCTTTCCATCCTCCCTTCTTTCTTCCTTCCTTTCTTTCTGACATAACCCTGACTACTACAATTGTCCAGTCACAACACATCACTTACCTCCTGCCGTGTGCGTGCGCCAGCCTCGTCGATGATTTTGGAGAGGCTTTCCTGGAGGTGAGTCACCTCTTCGTCTCTGTGTCGCATCTGTATTTCTGCCTGTCAGTACCCACCACAGTCAGCATCCACATTTTAAACCCTTCAGTTACATGCTATTTCCTATTCTTAAATAATCAAGAGAAGAAGCAGAAAAAGATGAAGAATTACATTATAATGCGAGTCAGATTCATTGGTATCAAACGCAAAATACACAAAGCATTTGCAAACTTTAAAACAGTTTCAATTTTAGGTTTTAAGATCCACATACAAAACAACAGAAATGTCAGAATAATGCAAAACTGATCACAAATACCTGAACTTGTCTTAATTTCCGACAACACAGCACAACACAGCACAGAGCATCACAACACAACACAATACAACACAGTGCAACATGGCACAGTACAACACAGCACAGTACAACACAGCACAGTACAACACAGCACAGAGCATCACAACACAACACAATACAACACAGTGCAACATGGCACAGTACAACACAGCACAGTACAACACAGCACAGTACAACACAGCACAGAGCATCACAACACAACATAATACAACACAGTGCAACATGGCACAGTACAACATGGCACAGTACAACACAGCACAGAGCATCACAACACAACATAATACAACACAGTGCAACATGGCACAGTACAACACAGCACAGTACAACACAGCACAGAGCATCACAACACAACACAATACAACACAGTGCAACATGGCACAGTACAACACAGCACAGTACAACACAGCACAGAGCATCACAACACAACACGATACAACACAGTGCAACATGGCACAGTACAACACAACACAGTACAACACAACACAACACACAGCACAGTACAACACAGAGCACAGTACAACACAACACAGTACAACAGAGCACAGCACATAACACAACACAACCACATCAAAACAACATTAAAAAAAAAACAACACACCACACCACACGGCACTCCACTACACACCAGTCTGTTACCTGATCTTTCTCCAGCACAGAAGTCTCTGCCAGTGTGATGGCCTCCCTGACTTGGTGGACGGCTTCGTTCTCACGCTGCTCTGTGTCCATTCTGCACACACACACCGCTGGCTGCCTTCATGGAGTGATGGCCTAGAGGTAACATGTCCACCTAGGAAGCGAAAGAATCTGAGCGCCCTGGTTCGAATCACGGCTCAGCCGCCGATATTTTTTTCTCCCCTTCAACTAGACCTTGAGTGGTGGTCTGGACGCTAGTCATTCGGATGAGACGATAAATCGAGGTCCCGTGTGCAGCATGCACTTAGCGAACATAAAAGAACCCACGGCAACAAAAGGGTTGTTCCTGGCAAAATTCTGTAGAAAAATCTACTTTGATAGGAAAAACAAATAAAACTGCACACAGAAAAAAACACACAAAAAATGGGTGGCGCTCTCAGTGTAGCGATGCACTCTCCCTGGGCAGAAAAGCCCAAATTTCACACAGAGAAATCTGTTGTGATAAGAAAAAGAGAAATACAAACTACAGACTCCAGATTCATGTTTGTAATACAAACATCAGGAAGGGAGAAAACTGTCCCAAATTCTGCTGTCCTTTAGAAAGACAGGTGCAACAGACAAACGGTTTAAGAAAAAAGTAGCCCTTCAAACTTCTCTCAGAATGACTTTCGTTTTGATTTTCCCTCCTTTTCATACCATTTTGATAATTTCGTATCAATTGCATTCTTCTGCATACTTGTACGCACAGCAAGTCCCCGACAGCCGCCACCATCCCCTGTCCACACTGCGTCAGAACCTTCCGGGCGTGGACTGGCCTGACCAGTCATCTGCGCACCCACAGAGCCCAACCCACCCACCCCTAGGATGACTAGATGGTCCTCGTCGATCCCGACGGACGAACCACACGCACAGCACGACTTCAGGGTCGAAGCTGCTCTGCGTACATTTAAACGGAAGAATCTCGCAAGTTTTACTGAGACTGTAACACTTTTACGGGAAGTAACATATGTTTGCAAATGACAGTTTGATGTTCCTAAATGGATTTCCCTAACTTGAATGTGTCCAACACTGACCGATTGTGTGTGAGTTTGTTTAAATAACACTTTTGTGTCAGTGGCCAAACTGAAGCATGTGTGTCTCCACTATTGAGTTAATTCCACCGGTGCTGGCAGATTCATGGTGACTATATTGTTCAGGGAGACATGGTGGTGATTCCCAGTCCAAGGAACAAGCTCACTCAGTTGTTTGTTTAACGACTTCTCTTTTACGAAGTCCTTTAAGTAATTTCCTGTAATTGTATTTAGATTTTTTTTTTCAGATTTCACCCTCATTTCACCCTCATTTGCCCAGTTTCCCCCAACTCTCCATTCATTCACATCCCCCACCCCTTTTAACAGATAATACTCAAATGTATACATTAATACTTTAACAAAATATATGTGTGATGGGACATTAAACAAAATTCCTCCTCACTTAGTCTGGTTCTGCAAAAATTGACAGAAACAAAGGAAATACTTCCACCCATGCTACACAAACCAATGGTGAAAAAAAAAGGTTAACATCAAATGGTGACACTGCTGTGGCCTGGCATGTCATACTTACAGTCGGCGATTGAGTTCTGTCAGTCGTGCTTCGGCCAGCGATTTCTCTCGCCTGCTCTCCTCAGCCTCTCGACTGGCGTTCACCACTCTGAAATCAAGACAAGACAAGACAAGACAAAGACAAAATCTTTATCAAACACGAGGGAGCCATGCACCATGTACAGTCTGTGTTTTTGTTTCTCTCCCTGACTTTCAGTTCTGAGCGTTTCTGGGAACTGTTGTTCCATGTGGTGCAACTTCGAAAATTTTCCTTTTTTGTTTGTTTGCTTAACCCTTTCACCACCAGTCAATTTAGTGTAAAAAATTACAGAAAAGACAGTGGCTAAGAATAGCTGGGGATTCCCCCTCAGATGTATAGAAAATATGGCCTATCCTACCACCTAACATTAAGAGCAGTAGGTTCATGAATAACAGACCAATGAATGGTAACCTTTCAGTGACATGGGTCCTCTACCACGCCTGTGCATAAATGTGAGCTTGGCAGTGAAAGGGTTAAACTCCTTTTTCCTTTTTTTTTTTTCTTTTCTTTGCTTTTTGTTTGATTTTTCATGCTTTTTTACTGTCTGTATTGATTGTTGTCAAAAGTTGAGTGCGTGTGTTTGTGCATTCGTGCATGCATGTGTGAGTGCATGCGTGCGTGCATATGCATGCACACACACGTGTGTGTGTGTGTGTGTGTGTGTGTGAGTGAGAGAGTGTGTGTGTGTGTGTGTGTGTGTCTGGAACTGATGAATGTATCTCTCACAACAAGGCTAAAATAAAATATCTGATTAATCACAAAGCCATTGCTGCTGTTCTACAATTACAGGATGCTATTTCATGACTTCATGTGAACTGGCAGTCTGCTGTTCCTCCTATGCTTGTCCCCAAAATGGAGTATTTTATTTAATCAAGTGCACAGAAAGTGAAAATGTGAGTTACTGGGATAGCAGTACAAGTTTTTACTCACACACACACACACACACACACACACGCACCCATACACGTACACATACACTTACGCTCACACGCAACACATGAAGATCTAACATTCCTTTTCTTTATTTCCTCGTCAAATATCACTTGTAGAGAAACTACACTGATTAAACTGAAGAATGAACTCGCACACAGAGGCAGCACTCACTCTTGAGAAACAACATTGATTAAACTGAAGAATGAACTCACACACACACACACACACACACACACACACACACACACACACACACACACACACACAGACAGCACTCACTCTTGAGAAACAACACTGATTAAACTGAAGAAAGAACACACACACACACACACACACACACACACACACACACATACACACACAGACAGCACTCACTCTTGAAAAACAACACTGACTAAACTGAAGAAAGAACACACACACACACACACACACACACACACACACACACACACAGAGCACTCTCTCTTGAGAAACAACACTGATTAAACTGAAGAACACACACACACACACACACACACACACACACACACACACACACACACACACACAGCACTCTCCAGCTCTCTGAGCCATCGTGACGACAGAACAGAAAAATATATCCCGTTTACCGTTGCTTGAGGTCCTCCATGATGCGTTGAACCTCCGCCATTCTGCTGTCAGCCACGTTCTCCTTGAAGATGACCTCTGCCCTCTCTTCATCCTGCCCACACATTGCACTACGCACACTAAGATCAAATGCTTACATTTGAACATGGGGGTGAAAGGGTGGTGGCGGCGGTGGTGGTGGTGGTGTTTTCTGTTTGGGTTTTTTGATACCCTGTTTTCTTTTTTGTTTTTTTTGGGGAGGGGGATGGGGGCATGTGGGAGGGGTGGGGGTGGGGGACAGAAGGGAGAAGGGTGGAGGGTAGGGCGGTGGTAGTGGCGGTGGTGGTGGTGGTGGATGTGTAAGTGGGGGTGAGGAGTTGGAGGAGGGTGCCCAGATATACAGGGAAACATTTTTATTTAACTGGAGATTCCAAGAACACTCACAGGACTCTGGGGCAGAAGTGAGATTTTTGCCAGCAATTGCACAAAAAAACCCAAAAACAACCACACAAAAAAAAGTATTCAAGGCTTTCACACAAACACAAGTTTACAAAAGAATATAAAACTGGTTTCTGACTCTGCTCTGACATCGTGTCACTGACTCAAAGACACAGGACCTAGGAAGGGGGGGTGGGGGGGGGGCGAGAGAAAGAGAGAGAACGAAAGAACAAATGAAACGCACAAAATTTTATTTCACAAGGGTAAGGGAATAAGCACAATTGCTTTTTTTTTTATACATCTGGCCGGCCTTCTGGGGTGGTGGGGGGGTGGGGGTGGGGGTGGGGGGAGTAAGAAAACTGCATGCACAAAAGCAAATTCTTCACACACAAAAAAGAAAAAAAAAAAAGAAGAACATTTCTCCTGCTCCCCCATCCACCCACCCTTCCAAGAACAACAACAACAACAACAACAACAAAAGTAAAACATGTACATAACATAATTCAATACATCAACAGCACATATGAATGGTACAAAGACATGTACAAATATACAAATAATACATTTATGGAGGTGAGAGAAAGTAAGAATGAAAGGTAGAAAAAGAAAGAAAAAAGAGAGAGAAAGAAAGAAAGACTGGGTGAAGAAATAGAGAGACAGGCAGACCTGATGGAAGCAGACAAAGATAGACAAAGAGGCGTAAACGAGAGAGAGAGAGAGAGACAGAGATAGAGAGAGAGAGAGGTGGGGGGAGGGAGGGTTGGGGGGGGCAGGGGGGGGGGCAAGGTACAAGCATTTTAAAGAAATCAAAATCGAAACAGAAACAGACAGATGGAGAAACAGAGAAACACGACCAGTGACAGACAGACAGACAGAGGCAGGGCCATTTACCCTTCTGGCCAGCTGTTGCTGCAAGCTGTAGTTGGATTTTTTCAGCTCCGACACCTGCCTCTGTGACTCCGCCAGCTCCTGACGCACCTGTCTGAGCACAAAAAACAACAATGCATCGCATGGTGTCTATTGTGTGTTTGCTGGAAAGCTCTACAGATAAAAATGATCTAAAACATGTCTGTTGTTTTACTGGAATACGCTGCACATGAAAACAATGCAACACATGCCTGTTGCTTGTTTACTGGAATGCTCTGCACATAAAAACCATGCAACATGTGTCTATTATTTGTTTACTGGAATGCTCTGCACATAAAAACCATGCAACACATGTCTATTATTTGTTTACTGGAATGCTCTGCACATAAAAACAATGCAACACGTGTCTATTATTTGTTTACTGGAATGCTCTGCACATAAAAACCATGCGACATGTGTCTATAATTTGTTTATTGGAATGCTTTGCACATAAAAACAATGCAACACATGTCTATTATTTGTTGACTGGAATGCTCTGCGCATAAAAACAATGCAACATGTGTCTATTATTTGTTTATTGGAATGCCCTGCACATAAAAACCACGCAACATGTGTCTATTATTTGTTTATTGGAATGCTTTGCACATAAAAACAATGCAACACATGTCTATTGTTTGTTTACTGGAATGCTCTGCACATAAAAACCATGCGACATGTGTCTATTATTTGTTTATTGGAATGCTTTGCACATAAAAACAATGCAACACATGTCTATTGTTTGTTTACTGGAATGCTCTGCATATAAAAACCATGCAACATGTGTCTATAATTTGTTTATTGGAATGCTCTGCGCATAAAAACTATGCAACATGTGTCTATTATTTGTTTATTGGAATGCTCTGCACATAAAAACAATGCAACACATGTCTATTATTTGTTTATTGGAATGCCGTCTCATTCCTCCCTAAGCTACAGACCACTGCTGAGGCAGTCACTGCATGTAATCAGACCAGTTGCTCAACTTTAAAAAAAAAACACAAATATAAACTATGCAATACAATACAACAGGACAGAATAACATATCTTCATTCACCCGACTGAAAATGAATTGTAAGGTAGAACACATAATTATGTCTTCATGAAATGTTCAGCATGTCTTTACTGACAGTTTGAGGGCAGTTTTACTTGTAAGCAATGCTAGATAGTCAAGTTTCACTACTCAGCAAGTTGTGAGTCAAACATATGACTCTAATGCACAAATACAGCTGCCATGAATCCTTTACATGTGTAAAGTGCATGCACTGAGTGTGAAAATGTATGTGATTTTCATGTTTTGATTTTTGTTTTCCATGCACACTCAACCCTCCCCCAACTATCCCCCCAAATGGGATAACCGAATTCATTCAATAAGAAAAGTTATGAATAAACACACGTTATTGCGCTAAAGCACTATTCATGTGCATGTAAGTGTGCACACATGCACGCATGTGTGTATGTGCATGTATGTGTGTATGTATGCGCATGCATGCATGTGTTTGTAGGGACATGTATGTGAAAGTGGTAAAAAAAAACAACCCCAAAGTACCTGAGATCAGACTGCAGTGTGTCCATCTCCGTGTTGAGAACAGTGACACTCTGTGTGTACTGCTCTTTGATCTGCACACACACACACACACACACACACACACACACACACACACATACACCACACACACACACACACACACACACACCACACACACACACACACACACACCACACACACACACACACACACACACCAATGAAGATTTCTGTAGAAGAACTGGGGACTGACACCAACTGAATGAATTACTTTGCCTGTTTTCATAATAATATTCTCATGCATTTATGTTCTCAATCTAATCATGTCTGGAAGTATTTTTTTAGATGACATTAGAAATAAGCTGTACTTAAAATGCCATAAAAGAGTGTATATATATATATATTTTTTATATTCATGTTACAAAACCAAACACAAAAGCTTACCAATGACTTGACAGTTTAGCGTATCATCAATGCAGTGAACTTTTTTTTTTTTAAACGAGTGAAGTGCTCATCCTATTCATATCTATTGCAACCACACTCAATACCAACATCTCGTAAGATGACTCGTAAGCTAAATCACAGCTTCCACAAGACCAGTGGCAGCTCTCTCTCTGCCGTTATCAGATGACTCACATCGTGTGCTTGTTTCTCCACCGTCTTCCACTGTCGACTCTCCTTCAGAGCCTGGCCAAGACACACAGACAACACTGTACACATGCCCTCACTTTGATCACAGGCAAGTATTCACATCAAAATACATGAATGGATACATAAATAAGTTTCTAGTATGGGGCAAAGAGTCTTAATTTATTCATTCATTCATTCATTATTATCATTACTGGTGGTAGTAGTAGTAGTATCACTGTTGTTTTTATTATTGTTACTGTTGTTGTTGTTCTTCTTCTTATTATTATTATTATTGTTGTTGTTGTTACTTTAACTGTTGTTGTCATTTATTTACATATTTGATTATTTAATCATTTATCTATGTTATAAACTCTCCTTGATTTACAGGATTATTTATCATTGTAACCTACTTGTTTATATTTGAAGGTCGTTTTACATGTTTTTAGTAATTTTTTCATAACAAGTGTGAAATGGAGACTGATGGTGGGCGCTTGGGTATTTGATGCAGCTGAGATTGTGTGTTTCAGAGCGTATGTAAATCAGCTGAAAGGCTTATGTATGTCTATATTTGTACTATATAGGATTTAACTGTGTGCCACCACACCAAGCATCTCCTTTTAAGGACAATAAATTATCTTGATTATGATCTTGTGATTTTGTGAAGTCAGTCAGTCAATCAGGTAAACAATCAATATGTATGGATGGGTGGATGGATGGGTGTGTGGGTGGATGGATGGATGTCTGACTATGACCATCAGAACAGCAGAGGAGGCAAATGCTGCCCCAACTTTTTGTGCTATAAATCTGATTATATTGGACAGTGTCTTGCCCAAGTTTCAACCCTACTCTCTTGGCCAAGAGGGCTTTAGCACAGTTGGTGTTGGGATGGTCCCCAAAGGCCAACTCACCCCTAAGGTTGCAGCACAAACAGCCAGTACAATCTTGTCTCCTAGTTCGAGAAAGAAAGATATCCAGAGGAAAAAGTTTCCACAGAATACTCAGTGAGGATAACACTATTCTAAGTTATCAAATTCTTGTACTAGTGCATACAGAAAGACACAGCACGTTTCCAAACGATAAACACTCTTATTTACACAGCCTCATGTGCTGTCAATGTTACCTTCATGGACTACACCGTAGCAAAACAGCACAACGCAAACTACACACCTGCATCTCTGCCTCCACTCGATCCAGTTCCTGCGTTGCTTCCCGCCATTTCTCTTGACAAGCTTCCTTTTCCTGCAAATCAAGAATCAGTTTTAGTCTGGTCTCTGGCCTCCCTGTTGACCTGATATTGTATTTATATTTGTATTTGTATCACTCTTTTAGTCACAACAAATTTCTCTGTGTGAAATTCGGGCTGCTCTCCCCAGGGAGAGCGCGTCGCTACACTGACAGTGCCACCCTTTTTTTTTCTTTTCTTTTTTTCTGCCTGCAATTTTATTTGTTTTCCTATCGAAGTGGATTTTTCTACAGAATTTTGCCAGAGACATCCCTTTTGTTGCCGTGGGTTCTTTTACATGCACTAAATGCATGCTGTACATGGGACCTCGGTTTATCGTCTCATTTGAATGACTAGCGTCCAGACCACCACTCAAGTTCTGGTGGAGGGGGAGAAAATACTGGCAACTGCCGGTGTGATTCGAACCAGTTCGCTCAGATTCTCTTGCTTCCTGGGCGGACGGGTTACCTCTAGGCCATCACGTCATCACTCCACACAGATAGTTCCCCGTGGACTGCCAGCACTGAGGCTGCGGCAGACAAACCCGCTTGTGTCTGTGTGCAGTGCACTCAGGATAAGCAGCTTCGGAGTATTGCCACTGAAACTGTGCGGATGATGGGGCAGCACTACAAAAAAAAAAAACAGAGAATGATCTGTGCATTGATGGCACCTATCAAAACTGTATATTCATCTGGCATTTAACATAATTAAAACAAAAGCAATCTTGTGCAGTCTGTTGCCATCACTCTATCCACCTGTCAACTCAAGTCGTGAGTCCATTCAAACCACCCACAATGGGAAGCAAAAGGTGACAAGGCACCATTAAAAGAGCTGGTCTGATTTGAAAGAAAATAAAAGACAGGCAATATCAAAAGCAAATAAACTTCCAAAATAAACACTCTCCTTTGTGGAAGGGCACTGAAAGTAAATAATCTTTTAAAGTAAAATACTAACATAATCTTTTTTGAAGTACATCCAAACTACTCTTGCTCTGACAACACAACTGTTCCCACTTTTTTTTCTTTTCTTTTTTTTTTATCTGAAACCCTTTTTTTTCCCTTCTTTTTTTTTTTTTTACTCAACCTCAAAAATAAACCAGAGAACTTTCTGCAAGACCTCAGTGTAAACTCTTTTCTCTCTGGTGATTCACTTTATCCGGTGGGTGTCATCAGCTTACTTCAGCATCAGAAGATGGTCCACAGTTTGTGTCGCTCATAGTGCATACTTTGCCAGACACAGGGACACACGTGATACATGAGAGAGATGGGTCTGAGAAGAAGTGACGGTCACAGTGAGAAGAAGGGATTCAATTAGAAGGGTGGAAAACGTAGGTGGAGAGGTGTGGACAGGAGGGGTATGGTTTAGGGGAAGGACGGGTGGTGGTGTAGTGGTGTAGAAGACTGTAGTGTTGTGCCCAGTGTGTGAATGTGTAGAGACAGAGAGAGAGAGAGGGAGAGAGTGTGTGTGTGTGTGTGTGTGTGTGTGTGCAGGAAATGTGGCCCAAGTTCAGGTGAAGGGTGCTGGTTTGGGAGGAAAGAAGAGTGATAATGGATATATAAATGGGGCAGCATTTTGTGTCAAGCAATTAAAACTTCACGTTGATGTCTATGTGCGTGTTCGCATGTCTGTGAGTATGTGTGTATGTGTGTGTTTCCGTATCTGGTGTGTGTCTGTGTATTTGTGTGTCTGTGTATGTGTCTGTGTCTGTGTGTTTGCGTGTGTGTTTATGTGTATGCGTGTGTGATTGTGCATGTGTATATGTTGTATGTGAATGAGTGAGTGAGTGAGTGTATGTGTGTGTGGGAGGGGGGGGAGGAGGGGGGTGGTGGTGGGTGGGTGGGTGGGTGTGTGTGTGTGTGTGTGTGTGTGTGCGCGCGCGCAAACATGAAAACAAACATGCACACATGAAAACATACCTCAGTGCACCATTTTATATGATATCATTTACCATAAAATTTAACTGGGCACACAATGCATATTTTGTCAGAATGTGTGTGCATGTGTGTGTGCATACACGTGTATATGCATAGTAAGGATTTACTGCTCTTAATGCAAAACATAAACAATGTTAAATCCACTGTCAGAACAGCCAATGCCAGTCGTTACCGACACACACAATACATTGCAAAGGACATCAATTACCTCAACACCGACGTCTTCTCACCTGTCATCATTTACAGCTCAGGTGTTGATAATTATAACTTGTAAGTTGTATGGCAACTGCTAAGAGTAAGCCTATTCTTCTTCTTTTTTTTTTTTTTTTTTTTTTTGGTTGTGCTATGTAGTCATGATGGGAGTAATGTGGTGGTGGTGGTAGTGGTGTGTGTGTGTGTGTGTGTGTGTGTGTGTGTGTGTGTGTGTGAGTGTGTGTGTGTGTGTGTGCGGGCACGCACGCACGCATATGTGTGTAAGTCTGTGCCTGTTTGTGTGTTCATATTTTTCTGAATGAGTGTACGTGCATACAAATATGCCTTTGCATGCATGTATGTTTGGCTGTATATGTGTATACAACTGGGTGAGAGGGCATTGTGCATGTATATGTGTGTGTGTGTGTGTGTGTGTGCGTGTTTGTGTGTGTACATATCTCTCTCTCTATCTCTATCTATCTATAGGTCTATCTTTATCGATCTATCTATATCTATATAAAATATATCTGTATCTGTATCTGTATCTCTCTCTCTCTATATATATATATATATATATATATCAGTCTGATCTGCCATGTCATATAGATACAGCACTTATCACATGATCAGTTTGATCTGACAGGTCAGGTAGATACAACACTTATCACATGATCAGTTTGATCTGACAGGTCAGGTAGATACAACACTTATCACATGATCAGTTTGATCTGTCAAGTCAGGTAGATACAACACTTATCACATGATCGGTTTGATCTGACAGGTCAGGTAGATACAGCACTTATCACATGATCAATTTGATCTGACAAGTCAGGTAGATACAACACTTATCACATGATCAGTTTGATCTGTCAGGTTAGCACTTATCACATGATCAGTTTGATCTGTCAGGTCAGGTAGATACAGCACTTATCACATGATCAGTTTGATCTGTAAGGTCAGGTAGATACAGCACTTATCACATGATCAGTTTGATATCTAAGGTCAGCACTTATCACATGATCAGTTTGATCTGTCAGATCATGTAGGTAAACACTTATCACATGATCAGTTTGATCTCTAAGGTCAGATAGATACAACACTTATCACATGATCAGTGTGATCTGTAAGGTCAGGTAGATACAACACTTATCACATGATGTGTTTGATCTGACAAGTCAGGTAGATACAACACTTATCACATGATCAGTTTGATCTGTCAGGTTAGCACTTATCACATGATCAGTTTGATCTGTCAGGTCAGGTAGATACAGCACTTATCACATGATCAGTTTGATCTGTAAGGTCAGGTAGATAGAACACTTATCACATGATCGGTTTGATCTGACAGGTCAGGTAGATACAGCACTTATCACATGATCAATTTGATCTGACAAGTCAGGTAGATACAACACTTATCACATGATCAGTTTGATCTGTCAGGTTAGCACTTATCACATGATCAGTTTGATCTGTCAGGTCAGGTAGATACAGCACTTATCACATGATCAGTTTGATCTGTAAGGTCAGGTAGATACAGCACTTATCACATGATCAGTTTGATATCTAAGGTCAGCACTTATCACATGATCAGTTTGATCTGTCAGATCATGTAGGTAAACACTTATCACATGATCAGTTTGATCTCTAAGGTCAGATAGATACAACACTTATCACATGATCAGTGTGATCTGTAAGGTCAGGTAGATACAACACTTATCACATGATGTGTTTGATCTGACAAGTCAGGTAGATACAACACTTATCACATGATCAGTTTGATCTGTCAGGTTAGCACTTATCACATGATCAGTTTGATCTGTCAGGTCAGGTAGATACAGCACTTATCACATGATCAGTTTGATCTGTAAGGTCAGGTAGATACAGCACTTATCACATGATCAGTTTGATATCTAAGGTCAGCACTTATCACATGATCAGTTTGATCTGTCAGATCATGTAGGTAAACACTTATCACATGATCAGTTTGATCTGTAAGGTCAGATAGATACAACACTTATCACATGATCAGTGTGATCTGTAAGGTCAGGTAGATACAACACTTATCACATGATGTGTTTGATCTGTAAGGTCAGGTAGATACAACACTTATCACATGATCTGTTTGATCTGACAGGTCAGGTAGATACAACACTTATCACATGATCAATCTGATCTATCAGGTCAGATAGATACAGCACTTGTCGCATGATCAACTTGATTCAGCACTTATCACATGATCAGTTTGATCTGACAGGTCAGGTAGATACAACACTTATCACATGATCAGTTTGATCTGTCACGTCAGGTAGATACAACACTTATCACATGATCGGTTTGATCTGACAGGTCAGGTAGATACAGCACTTATCACATGATCAATTTGATCTGACAAGTCAGGTAGATACAACACTTATCACATGATCAGTTTGATCTGTCAGGTTAGCACTTATCACATGATCAGTTTGATCTGTCAGGTCAGGTAGATACAGCACTTATCACATGATCAGTTTGATCTGTAAGGTCAGGTAGATACAGCACTTATCACATGATCAGTTTGATATCTAAGGTCAGCACTTATCACATGATCAGTTTGATCTGTCAGATCATGTAGGTAAACACTTATCACATGATCTGTTTGATCTGTAAGGTCAGGTAGATACAACACTTTTCACATGATCAGTTTGATCTGTAAGGTCAGGTAGATACAACACTTATCACATGATCAGTTTGATCTGTCAGGTCAGGTAGACACAGCACTTATCACATGATCAGTTTGATCTGTCAGATCAGGTAGATACAACACTTATCACATGATCAGTTTGATCTGACAGGTCAGGTAGATACAGCACTTATCACATGATCAATTTGACCTGACAAGTCAGGTAGATACAACACTTATCACATGATCAGTTTGATCTGTCAGGTTAGCACTTATCACATGATCAGTTTGATCTGTCAGGTCAGGTAGATACAGCACTTATCACATGATCAGTTTGATCTGTAAGGTCAGGTAGATACAGCACTTATCACATGATCAGTTTGATATCTAAGGTCAGCACTTATCACATGATCAGTTTGATCTGTCAGATCATGTAGGTAAACACTTATCACATGATCTGTTTGATCTGTCAGGTCAGGTAGATACAACACTTATCACATGATCAGTCTGATCTGTAAGGTCAGGTAGATACAGCACTTATCACATGATCAGTGTGATCTGTCAGGTCAGGTAGATACAGCACTTATCACATGATCAGTTTGATCTGTCAGGTCAGGTAGATACAACACTTATCACATGATCAGTTTGATCTGCCAGGTCAGATAGATACACCACTTATCACATGATCAGTTTGATCTGTCAGGTCAGATAGATACACCACTTATCACATGATCAGTTTGATCTGTCAAGTCAGGTAGATACAACACTTATCACATGATCGGTTTGATCTGACAGGTCAGGTAGATACAGCACTTATCACATGATCAATTTGACCTGACAAGTCAGGTAGATACAACACTTATCACATGATCAGTTTGATCTGTCAGGTTAGCACTTATCACATGATCAGTTTGATCTGTCAGGTCAGGTAGATACAGCACTTATCACATGATCAGTTTGATCTGTAAGGTCAGGTAGATACAGCACTTATCACATGATCAGTTTGATATCTAAGGTCAGCACTTATCACATGATCAGTTTGATCTGTCAGATCATGTAGGTAAACACTTATCACATGATCAGTGTGATCTGTAAGGTCAGGTAGATACAACACTTATCACATGATGTGTTTGATCTGTAAGGTCAGGTAGATACAACACTTATCACATGATCAGTTTGATCTGACAGGTCAGGTAGATACAGCACTTATCACATGATCAATTTGATCTATCAGGTCAGATAGATACAGCACTTGTCGCATGATCAACTTGATTCAGCACTTATCACATGATCAGTTTGATCTGACAGGTCAGGTAGATACAACACTTATCACATGATCAGTTTGATCTGACAGGTCAGGTAGATACAGCACTTATCACATGATCGGTTTGATCTGACAGGTCAGGTAGATACAGCACTTATCACATGATCAATTTGATCTGACAAGTCAGGTAGATACAACACTTATCACATGATCAGTTTGATCTGTCAGGTTAGCACTTATCACATGATCAGTTTGATCTGTCAGGTCAGGTAGATACAGCACTTATCACATGATCAGTTTGATCTGTAAGGTCAGGTAGATACAGCACTTATCACATGATCAGTTTGATATCTAAGGTCAGCACTTATCACATGATCAGTTTGATCTGTCAGATCATGTAGGTAAACACTTATCACATGATCAGTTTGATCTCTAAGGTCAGATAGATACAACACTTATCACATGATCAGTGTGATCTGTAAGGTCAGGTAGATACAACACTTATCACATGATGTGTTTGATCTGTAAGGTCAGGTAGATACAACACTTATCACATGATCTGTTTGATCTGACAGGTCAGGTAGATACAACACTTATCACATGATCAATTTGATCTATCAGGTCAGATAGATACAGCACTTGTCGCATGATCAACTTGATTCAGCACTTATCACATGATCAATTTGATCTGTCAGGTCAGGTAGACACAGCACTTATCGCATGATCAGTTTGATCTGTAAGGTCAGGTAGACACAGCACTTACCACATGATCAGTTTGATCTGTAAGGTCAGGTAGACACAGCACTTATCACATGATCAGTTTGATCTGTAAGGTCAGGTAGATACAACACTTATCACATGATCAGTTTGATCTCTAAGGTCAGGTAGATACAACACTTATCACATGATCTGTTTGATCTGTAAGGTCAGGTAGATACAACACTTTTCACATGATCAGTTTGATCTGTAAGGTCAGGTAGACACAGCACTTACCACATGATCAGTTTGATCTGTCAGGTCAGGTAGACACAGCACTTATCACATGATCAGTTTGATCTGTAAGGTCAGGTAGACACAGCACTTACCACATGATCAGTTTGATCTGTAAGGTCAGGTAGATACAACACTTATCACATGATCAGTTTGATCTCTAAGGTCAGGTAGATACAACACTTATCACATGATCTGTTTGATCTGTAAGGTCAGGTAGATACAACACTTATCACATGATCTGTTTGATCTGTAAGGTCAGGTAGATACAACACTTACCACATGATCTGTTTGATCTGACAGGTCAGGTAGATACAACACTTATCACATGATCAGTTTGATCTCTAAGGTCAGATAGATACAACACTTACCACATGATCAGTTTGATCTGTAAGGTCAGGTATATAAAACACTTATCACATGATCAGTTTGATCTCTAAGGTCAGATAGATACAACACTTATCACATGATCAGTGTGATCTGTAAGGTCAGGTAGATACAACACTTATCACATGATCAGTTTGATCTCTAAGGTCAGGTAGATACAACACTTATCATATGATCAGTTTGATCTGTAAGGTCAGGTATATACAGCACTTATCACATGATCAGTTTGATCTGTCAAGTCAGGTAGATACAACACTTATCACATGATCGGTTTGATCTGTCAAGTCAGGTAGATACAACACTTATCACATGATCAATGTGATCTGTCAGGTCAGGTAGATACAACACTTATCACATGATCAATGTGATCTGTCAGGTCAGGTAGATACAACACTTATCACATTATCAGTCTGAAATGTCAGGTCAGGTAGATACAACACTTATCATATGATCAATGTGACCTGTCAGGTCAGGCAAATACAACACTTATTACATGATCAATGTGATCTGCCAGGTCAGATAGATACAGCACTTATCACAAGATCAATCTGATCTGTCACGCCAGGTTTTACCTGTACTGCCAGTCTCAGCTGATGCTGCAGGTTGGCCACAGTGGGAACAGCTGCTGTTGCCCCTGCTGAGGATGTGCTGGGACTCGAGCCTACCCCTCCTAGCTGCTGGTTCACCAGGTCCTTCAGGTCTTGCCGTAACCTGGGCACAGGTATAGTGATAGGTACATGAGCTTTCATGACGCGTTATTCGCTCACCTGTGTTAGAGCACAGGTAAACAGTAATGGTGATGCACTCACTCACCTACACACACACACACACATTCACACAAACACACTCACTTTTCTTCATAATTTATAGCATCAAATTTCAACAACTATCTGTGAAATCCAATTTCAACAATTTCCAGATCTATCTTATAATCTAGCATCAACTAAGTGGAGAGAGAAGCAATAATGGACATTTATACTTGACACCACTACAAGACTTCTTATTCCAATTACATCTAAGTTTACACCAGTTAGAACCAAGAATAATCCTAGTAAAGGATTAAATTCAATGGCTGAATGTTCTCCACAGAAACGAAATCATAGCATGCCGCTTGGGTAATACAGTACAAAGCATTGTTTCACTGTGTCATGGCATGCAATTCTGTACAACATCCAAAATATCAAAGGCTGTCACATGTACATAAAAAAAAAAAAGGCCCAACACTGTGAAGTGAGATGCACCAGGATTTTTTTTCATCAATTTGTGGTTGATTTTATATATTTCATTTAAAACAAAAAACAAAAAAAAACTTCGATACATACAAAAAATTGGTTCATTATTTTCATGTTTCTCTGTTCTAGGCTTTCAAATCTAGTTTCTTCCATCACGGAGTTGATGATTTTTAGATAAAAGATTTGATTTCCTTTTACCCTCAGGTGCCCATTTAACTGAATGATTAATGTGTCAGATCCACACATTTGTGTAATGCAAAATGGAATGGACGACATATTTACCTTTCATTTTCTGATAGAATCTCTTCGAACTGTTGACGGAAGTCCAAAACTTGAGCCTGAAAAATGATAATGTGTAAGTGAATATGGAATAGAAATAATAAAAATGTATACAAGAGAAAGTAATTACACACATATATTTACAAAATGCTTTTAGAAGATGTTAAAGAACAGTTTATAATACACTACAACTTTTTAACTAAAATATTTACATGCATTCTCTTTATTTTTCTAACACACTGTACACACATAAATGAATTGAGTTATTAGAGTGTAAACCTATGTGGTGCTTTCAAACTACCCACAACTACAGACATGTTCAGTGCCAAAAAAAAAAAAAAAAAAAAAAAGAAGAAGAAAATGCTACAGTAAGTGAGTAACAGAAAAATGAAGTCAGACATAACATGTGAAAAGCAAAGAAATCTGATTCAGGTTTCATGGCACCATACATATATAATTATACACACACACACACACACACACATGCAAACATATACACACACTTTCACTGGTTGAGCAGTTAGCTTATTATTTTGTTTTATTCACACCTTTTTCTTATGCAAATTCAGGAGAAAGGAACAGGAAAAGTAGTGATGACATGAGGCATGGCTGAGGTGGGGAAGGGGATGGATTTTCATCTAAAATCATAATCATGGACAGACGTTAAACAAAAGAACGAACAAATACACACACACACGCACTCACATACACATGTATGCACACGTACACACATACCAAACACTACTGCTCATGGATAGACGTTAAACAAAAGAACAAATGAACACACACACACACACACACACACACACACACACACACACACACATGCACATATGAACACATAAACACATACCAAACACTACTGCTCATTGATAGACGTTAAACAAAAGAGCGAACGAACACACACACACACACATATGCACACATACACACATACCAAACACTACTGCTGTCTCTACTTGCTAAAGGTAAACATCTGTGTTTGTAAAGCACATCTCGCATCTATCCATGCAGTCATTCTCCTTAATCAAGACTTCAGACAGGGTGTTCCAGAGAATCGGTCGACACATATCTGTAAGCCTGTAGGTGACAGTGTTTGGTTCTTACAATCACTGGGCAGAGAAAACATCAAGGAGAAGCTCTGATGTGATACGAGAAAGTGGGGAGGGTGTGTGAATACGAGAAACATTGGTTGGCACACTGTCACATGTGTTAACTGTGATGTTTGTTTTTTTACTATCCCTGGACCTGAGACCATCAAGGAGAAGCTTGGATGATGACATGTGAGAGTGGGCAGACAAATAAATATGAGAAATATAGGGTGTTACACTGTCATATCTTCAGCAACTAACCTTGTAGTCATTGTTTTCCGACTCCAGTTGGTGGAAGGTGGTATCGTACTCTTGCATCAAAGGGGACAGGTATCTGTATATAGCAAAGGACATAACTTTCTGTAAGACTGTTAAAAAAAATAGATCAACGAAAACAAACTAGCAAGTATCTATTTCAAAGACCACTGCATCAATGAATCATTCAAATTTCAACCAGTCTATACACCTGTCCATAAGTCAATCAAAGCATCAATTAAGAGATACACATTTCTATTCCAAAAATGTTCATTTGATAGTCTTTGTATTGTTTTGTCACTGTTTAACTCTCTCTTTCTGATCCTTGCTTCACAGCTCTATTCACAAACATAGCATGTGTTGCATTCATGTTAGGTGAGTGTGAATTTAAAATCATATGTGTAATCTCTCATGTTACTTGCTCTCATTTTGTGAACATTATAAGTGATGTTGTTTCCCTACGATTTACTCTGTATCATTCTTATAGATGTGTTGAGTATAAATATATACTAGCAGTTAGCCAGCCAAGGTGCTGATACATCCACTGCTGAAAAATAAAGATTCATTCAGTCAGTCAATCATTTCTCTCTCTCTCTCTCCCTCTCTCTCCTTTATGTGTGTGCCTCCCTCTCCTATCTTTCTCATTGATTTCTCATTGATTCTTACTTACTTCTCCTCTCTCTTTCTCAAGTTATAAGTCTCTCTCCCTCTCTCTTTCTCTCTCTCTCTGAGGATTGTGTGCCCTTCTAAGTCTTGTCTTCTTTTGTTTTTATGTTTGTTTGTTGTTGTTGTTGCTTTTGTGTGTGTGTTGTTGTTGTTTTTTTTTGTTTGTTTTTTTTTTGTTTTTTTACTTGGCTCAAAGTTTATTTTGTACACGACTGTGTATGATTTTACATTCTTTTGGTTTTATCATCCTCTTGGTACCACTTAATTTTGATCCCTCTTTTTCTTATTTTGCTGGAGGGCTGGATGAAAATAAAAAGAGCTGCTGTGCACATTTACTCTTTTTCCCTTATAACAAAGATTCATTCAGTCATTCTCTCCTTTTTTTGACCATACTGGATACTTGCCTCCCTTTTCATTTCTTCACTTTGAATTTCTCATTTCTGTCTCCTTTATTGATATCATTAACCAAATCTCACCTTTCCCCAGTTCTTATCTATTTACTGGCATACAAATGCGAAACTATCTCAAAAACAAAAAGATGTTATAAATGTATCTCTTTATACATATGTTATGTAACAATGTGAATCCTACAATGGTACTTTGGACATTCTACTCAGTAACTCACTCTTGACTTGTCAGCCATGGTCTTTGGAATCTGCCTGCCTGGTCCTGGGAAAGACAATTCATTAAGAAACGTCATTTATGTTATAATCTACAAAATGTTTCAGTTTGCTAAAATCTATTAAAAACATAAATATCCACATTATCAGGGAGACTTTCCAAGTTTTTCTTTTCACCTGAATAAAACTAATACTAAGTCATTGGCTGTTTTGTACATGTTTCTACAATTTCAGACTGGAGGTAGATTTACCATTTAAGCCCTTGACTGCCAACAATGTTTTTCGGTCATCTGTATAATACCAAGGGAAATAAGACCTGTCAGTACTTTGAACACTAAAACTACCTTACCTTCTCTATTTATAGGATATTTATGCACTGAAATTAAAAGACTAGTCTAATGTGAAACAAAGAAAATAAAACAAAAGGACTTACTTGATGATTTATTGAGTATCCACTAAAAATTTTGACATGTTTGCAATATTTTATGAATATTTCTGCAAACAAAGTCTCAAGCACCCAACAGGAAAAAACAAAAAAGGAGCAACTGATAAGCTAGAATTACGGGAATTATCTTCTGAACCATTGTACAAGTTTTCTTCATCACTGTTGACATCATTCATAATTTCCTCAAACACTGAAAATGACCCTCAGTCTGAGACTGTTGTGGCATTGCTGTTAGTGTTATAAAGGAGATTGGTTTCAATTCTTTGGGGGAAAAAATTGCTAGACCTGTATGACTCAGTGGGTTTTAAAATGGAAGTAAATCACACGACATCATTCGTAATTTCCTCAAACACTGAAAATGACCATCAGTGTGAGACTGTTGTGGCATTGCTTTTAGTGTTATAAAGGAGATTGGTTTCAATTCTTTTGGGGAAAAAAAATGCTAGACCTGTATGACTCAGTGGGTTTTAAAATGGAAGCAATTTTAAAATGGAAGCAAATCACTTTTATCAACATTTTCTATGCCTATCAACATCAGTCAGTGGTTCTAACCTTTCCAAAATTGGATAAACGTCTGATGAAATACCTCCATAAACTAACCAGAGATAGGCATCATAGAAAGCTCCATGTGTATGGAAAGAAATTAACACAAAAAAAACACACAAAAAAAAAACAGAAATGAAAAAAATGGACTGACAACTCACAGTCAGAGGAGAAAGGCTGACAATGACTAGATCCTGACAGATTAAAAAAAAAAAAAAGAAAAAAAAAAAAGAAAGTTAACGAATATCATTTTACCGACTAGTATTTTTGTTTCCCTCATTTTAAAAAAATGACATGTTAATCACTAAAGAAGACTAACAAATAATGCTGAGAGATATAGAAATGACACCATAAAAAAAAGGTTGATATTGACAAAGTCAAGACATTATGATTAATCAACACACTATTATAATAATAACAACAAACATATTTTTCTTGACAGTCTGCATGATAAAAAATTTACAAAACAATTCAGAAACTGAGTGTGAATGTAATGAATGCACACTAACAGAATCCATTGTGATAAAATCAGTCTATAACTATAACTAATAATTTCAGTTTTATTTCTTTGCCCATCTGTCAGTCTGCAACACACAAAGGCTATTCAAAAGCTTTCAATTAAAACATATCATTACAATATATGCTTTACCTGTTGTGGAGGCTGTGAATATTGTGCCTGGTAATTTTCCAGCAAAGTATTGAGTCTCTCCACTGGAACACAGTAATCACAACAATTCTTATTCAGAATGCTGAAAAGAGAACATACACAGTTGTTGTTTTTTTAAAGTTTATTTTATTATTTCTTTACTCCTAAAGCAAAAGAACTGTGCACATGCTGGGGATTTGTTTCCATTTTGGTCTGAATTAGGACTTCGTAGATAATGTAATCAAACATTTGTATAGAAACATATGCACTGTATTCATACACTGATGTTGTTTCACATGTAAAAGTCCTTCATTTTGTTTTACCCCCTAATTTCTCCACCTCACCCACAAAACTTTCAGTTGTAGGAGGTCATCATCATGTTATCCCCGTCTTTCATACCAGTCTGAACATTTGCGAGCTCAACATTCACAGAAGTATAAAGTCACTGAAATAAGGTCTTGATACATTTATGCAGTGTGATTTTTTGTTGCCCCCTCTATTTTCATGAGCTTGAAAACAAAATATTGAAGTTTTTATACAGTATGTGTACTCCTTACCTGTGGATGTACTTTTTTTTAAACTGTGTGAATCATTATAAATGTATGAATAAGTGTGTGTTTGTGTAGTGCATGCACATGTGCTTGAATACGTGTGGGTTTGTGTGTGCAAACATTTGCATGTATACCTATCCATGAATTGTTGTTTAACAATATAATGTGCATATCCAGATATGTGATACACATAGACACACAGTGTGTGTGTGTGTGTGTGTGTGTGTGTGTGTGTGTGTGTGTGTGTGTGTGTGTGTGTGTGTGTGTGACTTTGTGTGTGTGTGTGTGTGTGTGTGTGTGCGCGCATGCATGCGCATGTGTGTGTGTGTGTGTGTGTGTGTGTGTGTGTGTGTGTGTGTGTAAGAGACAAAGAGAGAGAAACAGACAGATAAACAGATTTAAATGCAAAGTAAGTGTTTGAGCATATGTGAAAGTGCAAGCAAGCGTGTATAATTGTGTGGCCTCGTAGAAGTAAGCGCATGCATGTGTGCATGTACATGCATGTGTGTGTGTGTGTGTGTGTGTGTGTGTGTGTGTGCGTGTGCCCGTCTACTCGGTAAGCATAATTATGATGAATACAAGAACTTGAAATGGAGAGACCATGTTCATGTTTGATGATTTCAAGTGGATTAGTGACCTGATCGCTGTGCTCATGCACCAACAATGCCAATTTCTTTCAAGTCACGCGATTCTTGTTTTTCAAAATACCTCGATCATAACAAAGTCGAAACCCACCACATCACCTGTCACCGAAAAATGTGTACCAAATGTGTGGCGGCCGCAAAACCGACAAGTTTCAACTGGCAACAACTGACGCCCATTTTAAAATACCGTCCTCAAAAAATCTTACCTTGATCCCTGAGAAAGTCTACTTCAGTCGAAGACATGTTGGCAGTGACAGAGCTGGTGTGTGCTACGTTTTCACACTCTTCTTATCATCATTTATGGAAACGATCGGCGAGACGTGCCACTTCTATCCCAACATCACTTCAAACAAGTTTTTGTTTATACGTTTAAGCTACCCGTCTTGAGAAACAAAATTGTACTATATGGGAATTCATACTATTTAAGAAATAACTTTCAAAGGGCAGACAAGAAGCATTCCACCTTTCAAAACGTGCGCATTCTTTGGGGGGAAAAAACAAACAAACAAAAACAACAACAACATAATCTTGAGCATGTAAGATATATATATATATATATATATATATATATATATATATATATATATATATATATATATATATATAATAAAAATCAAGTCTAATTACCGTAGATGAAATTAGTCAAAACCATCTTTCTTTTTTTTTTTCTTTTTCGATGTACGGTTATTTCATTATAATGGGAAGTGTACATAGATTGTTTCAGCTTGCGAAGTGTATTGTGGTTGATTCCATTCGACCATTTATATCTCTCTCTGTGAAGTGGACGGACCTACACCACAGGAAACCACGAGAATTATCCATCGTGTCAATTCAACAGATCCATCGTCAGATTTGTTCAGTTGAACGCAGTTGGTGTATATCGAGAGTGTGGTGCCGTTTACTAGTACCTCGAGCATTTCTTTCTTCTTCTTCCACTTGACGACGAACATCAGTATGTTGATGAAACTGTCGTGTTGTGGGAGGTTGCAGTGGTGCGGGCTCCCGATCGAGGGATGTACTTTGATAGGGGAGATGGTGTGTTAGCATCTCCAGCTAGGCCACTTCCAGCTACCGTAGCCGCGGTCTCCGGGTATACACTCGACCGGCACTGACAGCCCTAACCTACTTATATTACCAGTGGGGGGGCGGGGAGAGGGGGAGAGAAGGTTGTGGTGCCGGTGGACTTGCTGGCACGGGTGGGAGTGGGGGGTTGGGACTAAACAGAAGTGTTGGAGGGTAGTGGGGGGTGGGGGTGGGGAAAGAGCATCGATATACGCTCCACGGACAAACACTAGAGAGGGTAGACTCCATTCAATGTCAAGGAGTCACGATAAAGAAAGACATGAGCTGGAGAAAGCACATAGAAAACATCTGCTCAAAAGCAAACAAGACCTTAGGCTTTTTGAGGAGGAACCTGAAAATCAGTTCCCAGACCATCAGGGAACTAGCGTACAAGGCATTTGTCCGCCCCATCCTGGAATATTCATCATCAGTCTGGGATCCCTGCCAACAACAGGACATTGATCTCCTCGAGGCAGTCCAGAGACGAGCAGCCAGATTTGCCAGTGCTGAGACGCTACCGAAACACCTCAAGTGTATCAGCAATGCTACAAGACCTTGGATGGTCCTCCCTGCAACAACGCCGCCAAACAGCCAGACTGACCATGCTGTATAAAATCAAACATAATTATGTAAGCATGGATTCACTGAAAGAAAAACTGGTGTCACCACCACCACGGCAGCGACGCACCCACACTGAGCAGCTGGAGCAAATCTTCTGCAAAACTAGATATAGGCGGGCTGGTTTCCTCCCACGTACCATCCGGGATTGGAACGCCTTGCCCCAGAGAGCTGTGGAAGCCAGCTCAGTCGACACCTGTGTGTCGATAGTCTCCAGGATATAATACCAGAATATACCTTCTTTTTTTTTTTTTAAAGAAACCCATGTAGACCTAGATGTATCTTCCGCAGACCCCCTTTTATTCAGTGATAGAATAGTCAGGTCTTGACTGTGATCACTTTACGGAAGGAAGGAAGGGGTGGGGGTAAGTCTACTCTGTTGTGTCACAGGCAAGAGGCGAGTCTCGACTTGAAGCAGTCCAGCAACTCTGCTGTGACAACCTCCTGCGGCAGTGTGTTCCACTCCGGGATGGTACGGGGGAAGAAAGACATCTGTCTGTACTGCGTCCTGCATGCAGAGATGCCGTAGCTGCAGGTGTTGTTTTTTTCTGGAGCTCAACCTACTGTCTGACTGTGTTGGTAGGTAGACTGAGCTGATGGAGATGAGACCATGGTGGAACTTGTAGAACATCTCGAGGCGAGGTTTTTTTTCGTCTGACTTGTACGGGGCCTGGGTACCAGTTGAAGGAGCTAAGGATGGAGCTGACGCAAGATGCGTATACTATGTCGATCAGTGTCGGTTTGTGACAGACCCATCTTGCCTGTGCTGCTCGGCGCTGGACGTTTTCGATGGCTTGGATGTCGCTGGCTGTATAGGGATCCCACACAGACTTAAGGACAGATCGAACAAGGGTTTTATACGCAGTTTCCTTTGTCAGTCTTCTTGTTAATTCCTATCTTCAAGTCAGTTGCGCCGAAGAAAGCCTATAAGGTCTTGTTGGCTTATTTGGTTGTAGAATTGATGTGGGATCCCCAGCGTAGGTCGTCTTGGATGTTCACACTAAGCTCGGATATTTTGTGATGTTGATGTTTTCCAGCGGATGGCCATGGGGTTTGTAGTTTGGTGCGATCTTTTTCCTCTTTCTACTGACACTCAAGGTGGAGCGCACTTTTGCTGGTGGAATTGCATGGCCTACTGTTTCTCCCAGATGCAAAGGGAAAGTGGGTCTTCTTGGAGTGTGTGCTGGTCGGTTTCCTTCTTGGATTATTTTATTGCACATGGTGTCCTCTGCAAATAATCTGCCACTGCCTTACATTTGATGGGCTTTGGGAGGTCATTGATGTAGAGACTGAAGGAAGAGACAATTGAGGGCCGTTATCCTCGAAAAAAACGTTGAACTGCACGAATCATATGTCTAAGTAATGAGGAATCCATGTAGAACTGGTCGGCACGTCAGTCTTTTTTGTTATCAAAATTAATATTAACGCGATGAAATAGTGTAAAATAATAATAAAATAAAAATAATAAAACTTCAGTCCAGACTTCCGAAAGAAAAATTAATGAGCACTCCCCGGCCCGATACTCCCAGCTGGTATCGCGTCACTCGGCGGGAAATTAATTCAATTACTGAATGATCTGTGTAGCTTATTTTACTTTATTTTACCTTATTGTATTTTCCCTCAGTGCCTGAATTGATATGAACTTTTCTGCCTGAGTGCAGAACGACTAAAAAAATTAATTTACTTTACACTGTTCCTCTCTTGAATGGATCTCGGCGTAGCTGAGAGAAACGGATGATAATCTAAAAGGACACACGTACGCCGCTTCTGCCGTCCCTGTTTTCAAGCGCGCAGAGGTTGACGGCATGGCAGAATTTCAAATGCTTGAGTAAAGCAAGAATGTGATTTCGGTAAGAAATCTATTTTCCATGGCCAATTTCTCAGAAAAGATACGAAAAAGGAACTGATGTCAGACACTGATTTATTTCATACAAAATCAGTATGAAATGACGGAAACAGAAGTGATGTCATTTTACTTAACTCAGTGGTATGAATAAGTTAATATTGCCCTACTCCCCCACCTCATCCTGCTGCATTCCTCTTTATTTGTGTGAACTGAAGTATTATTTTATAACATTTCACTGATTCGTTTGGAATGCATCACTGTTACTCGGCTTCTGTTTGCTTCTTCTTATCTCGTTTCTTTCTATTAAATGTAGTTATATTCATGCAGTAGTTGCCATTTGCTCCATTGTCAATTCGATGTATTGATGTATGTGTACTGATATGCGCATAATTATATAGTCCTTAACTGACATAATTTTCTTTTTGTATGTATGCATGTATTATGTATATATGTCTATATATGCATGTATATATATATATATATATATATATATATATATATATATTATGTATGTGTGTGTGTGTGTACATATATTTATCAGTTAGATGATTATACAATGCATGTTACTTTGTTTTCCTTACCTGACTGACCTGCTGTTCTCTATGTTTCATATAATAATAATAATAATAATAATGTACATTTACATACGAAATTATAAAATTATGTAACGTTTATAAGGTTTTCTATCCATTAGTTGATATTGTTTTATTTCCGATCTCTCTCTCTCTCTCTCTCTCTCTCTCTCTCACTCTCTCACACACACACACACACACACACACACATCGACATCGCAATGATTCATTATACATCCCTCCCTTTCTCCCTATCTTTCGAACCCATCCCAGAACAGATGCTGTGTGTAACCAAGCAGGGAAACCAAAGCAAAGCCAGCGGACCGTCAACGTCAGTCGTCAGTGGAGTGATGACACTTCTATCGCTATGGCACTGAAAGCCGACATCGATTTCACCCGGTGCACACTGACAGAATCCCCCCCTTCCCTAGAATAAGCTATATACGCCCGGACGATCTCAGCGCTGTTTAAAACAAAGTTTGAACGGCAATTTTTTTTTTTTTTTTTTTTTTTTCCAATAGTGGAAAGTGACGTGGAACTATAAGAAACTGTGAAGGGGTACTACAAATCACTGAGTAACTCCGGCCGACTTGGGATGCCTACTAGTGTTTAATTGAGAGAGAAAAAAATCCCATCTACACAGGTTTTTATAAACGCGCTGGCAATCACATAATCATGGGCCAAACGACATTAACATCAGTTTCATCTGTTCAGAAATACATCGATAACGTGACCATAAATTTTCGCTCAACAATCTTATATCCAATTTGAATTTAACACGTGCCCAAAAAGCAAAAGTGAGGGAGGTCACTTTCTCCTGCTTCACCGGACAGAATAATACACAAGTCCCAGACATACACTCGTCCTGACCACTGAAGCCTGACTCCGGAGTATGAACTGGTTCAACCGGCAAGCGAAAGTGCATGCAGTGAGCGGGTTTGTTTTCCCCACACAGCCACGGTGAGCAGACGAAAGGACAACAAAAGCCTTGGAAACCAATCAGCATCCATCGCTGTCGGTAAAGTTGCAAGGTAGGTTTTGGTTCCAATGCTATCGACAGCTCTTCTGAGTCTTTGCAGCTCGTCTTTCCGTGCCTGGGTTTCGTTTTTTCAATGAAAACAAAAGGGGGAGAAAAAAAAAAAAGGGGGGGGGGGGGGGGGAGGAGACAAAAATTCCACCACGATAATTACGCCATCGGTTTTTGTTCACTTGGGACTGCTGATCTTGTGCAAGAAACTTTTGACTCCATGAAGAGATACGACAGAGTGGACTGCTAAATGACTTTTCATTACTCAGTCTGTGCAGCCAGGCTGAACGTTCAAATGAAATCTTCATGAGGCGTTCCAGAATATCCAAGTTCTCTGTGTGGAGAGGCAAAAAGCTGTCTGCTTTGTTCCTGTGTACTGTCAACACTGGCCGCTTTTCCTTACTGATCAGTGCTGAAAGGAAGGTTGACCAGAGAGAAATACTTGGTGACGGAGTGAGGACATGATAACAGCACGGGATGTGCCCACACGGAGTGAAATGCTGTGACAGCTAATGTAGAATGAGCACGGCTGTACCTCCTCTTGCTCTCGACGGCAAGTGTCTTCTCTTTCTTTGTGTTATTGCTTTCCTTTTCTTCTTGTTCTTTCTCTCTTTCTTTATTGGCTTGTCATTTTTATTTTCCGTCATTAGTGGTTCTTCCTTACCATGCTCTCTCTCTCTCTCTCTCTCTCTCTCTCTCTCTCTCTCACATTCTCTCTCTCTCTGAATTCTAAGAATGCCACTGACTTTAGCATAATGCACGAATGCCGCTTAATTTCTTTTCATACTTTTATGGTATTTAGACATGGAACCTAAATTGAATTTAGAATAGTATGTGATGCCGGCTTTTTTACTTTGAGTTTTTGTAAAAACGAAATAGCTACTCAGCTGCAGTCGTTTAAATAGATCCGTTCGAATCGGCTGACAGAAAAGCTATGATTATGTTAGTTATAGCCTCGTATTTGCACGTTGTCATGGGTTCTCTAGAGTTACTTGATCTTTGTGGGTATGTATCATGATGTTTGCCAGGCTTATCGGACTCAGCAAATCAAAGAAACAATAAATATTATACACACGTACGGCATTTTACTTTTCGATAGGTGGTGCAATATTTTTTACTTAGAATATACGTTAGTGGGCCTCAGTGCTGCAGCCAATAAACGATTTTACAAAAACATAAATTGTATTGTATATCTTTTTCACAACTGTCTTTTTGTGAAACTTGGACCACTTTCAAATAACAGAATACAGAATACTTTATTATCTCAACAAAAGAAATTCATATTCACTGAGCTTGTCTCTGTGACTAAGTCTACGTACTACAGTGATATCGGTGTTGTGCGTGCGCGCGCGCGCATGTGTGTGTGCAGTGTGTGTGTGTGTGTGTGTGTGTGTGTGTGTGTGTGTGTTGTGCTTGTTTTGCCTCTGCATGACAATGATCGTACACGGCAAAAATATAAAAAACGGATCTAAAAACGTATGACGGTAGTGTTAACTAGTTTGTGACCAACAACAACAACAAAAAAGTTTCTACAATAATTAGCCATCTGCATGTGTGTGTGTGTGTGTGTGTGTGTGTGTGTGTGACATGTGACACACACACACAAACACACACACACACACACACACACACACACACACACATATATATGCATCCATCCACACACGAAAACGCAAAACGGAGACAAGTAGCAACAATAATAACCATACCCCCAATGTCCAGATCTAGAGGAAGCGGAAGGAGACGCCCCCAGCAGTCCACTACAAGTCACGGGCCGAAGCATCCTCTCCGAGCGACCCGACCGCTGGCACACCAGAATGTCCATCAACAAGCGCTACACCGTCGACCGCCGCAACGTCGACAACCGCACCTTCACCAACAGCAACGGCGGACAAGTGAACAGGGGGTCGCCCACAAGAAACTCCAAAGACACCTCTCCAGCCTCACGTCCCACACCACGATCCAGACCGTTCGGCCAGGACCCAGCACGTCACGGGATGGACCAGATGAGTAGAGACCCCCCGTACCCGAAACCTCGCTACCAGGTCGTGCCAGAGCAGGAGGAAGGTTCTGTGACGGATGGAGACCCAGACGTACGTGATTCCGACGCTCGGAGGACGGGCAGTAAGAGGGATCACAACGGCAAAGGGGGTGGTGGTGATGACGGGTTGGGTGACGAGCGGTATGATGGCGGAACTGATGACGTGGGTGATGTTGACGACGGTGATGACTGGATCCAAGCGGACGATATGGCGGACCCTGACAGTGATTCCATTCAATATGAGAAGTTGTTTATGACTGAGGAGTGAGTATGGATCCTTGTCTGTCTGTCTGTCTGTCTGCCCGTCTCTCTCTCTCTCTCTCTCTCTCTCTCTCACTCTCTGACACATATAGCTTGGTGACCAGCTGAAAAGAAATGAAATGTGACGCTATTGACAATCCATGCATAATTGCGTTCGGTTATGAAAGACTCAAAACGTCCTTTTTGAACAAAGTGAGTCTATGTTATAATCTGGTGTTCGGTTGTGTGTGTGTGTGTGTGTGTGTGTGTGGTAAACTTTAACATTGCCATTTTCTCTGGGAATACTTTGCCTGCGAATACCAAACTTAGCTTAAACATAGTATGAACAAAAATCTTCACAGTCATACCAATAATAGCTAGTTATAAGTCTCCCGAATTAAGCCGTATTTCCGGATCATTAACAGTTAATTTCGTTGAGATTCTTTATGAAATCCGAAAATTCTAAAAATCGCTTCCTGCTGACTTGCTGGAAGGTAGGTTTTAAGAAGACGACATGACATCGTTTTTCTTGTTCACAATTAAAAGGAAAGAAATACAAATTCTGGACAGAACACATACAGTGATACTGACTACACCATCGACATGCTTTACATATACATATTCTAAAGTGGACACTGAATTAACTGGAATGAACACAAAAGAAAAATTGAATTGGTCGTTTCGTTCAGCCCGTTGTGGATCTAAAGATCCACCAGATCTAAAGATCTACCAGGTGTTGCGATGTGCTTGAAGCGATGGCAACGTTTCCTTTACGGCCGAAACCAAAATATAATCAAGATATAATAAAACACACAAAAACATGATTAAAACGGTGTTATTACGTCCAATACAATCACGTCTATTTATCACAGGAAGTAGAAAACAACAACATTGCTTTAAATATTAAATTTAGTCAAATGACCTCATATGTGCTGCAGCAGTGGGGATTAGTCTGCTTGCTTCGGAACTGAACATGTATGGCTCGATTCCACTAGCATATCGGTTTTTTTGGGGGGGGGTTTCCTTCTTTTTTCCCCCCCTTCTTTTTCTTTTTCTCTCTCAAGCTTGTTTTATATATTATATTTAATACAGAACACTTTTTAACGATTTCTTAATCTCTTTTTTTCTCTCCTCATGATTCCTTAGCTACTGGATAAAGTGTACAGCACAAGTGAGTCTTGAAGGCTTTGCCTCTTTTTAACATATATGATCAAGATACCTTTGATCCGTTGAAGTCGACATTAATCGAATTCATGCATCCTTTGGCATAATTTCTTCACACACTTTTCATCGGTTTTTTGTTGTTGTTGTTGTTTGTTTGTTTGTTTTTGTTTGTTTTTTTGTTGTTGTTGGTTGTTTTTTTCCCGGATGTTTTTTGGTTTTTTTTCTTCTTCTTCCGTTCGGAAATCTAGGGCCCAGATAGATAGATAGATAGATAGATAGACAAGAAGGAAGAAGGAAACCACAGAAGAAGAAAAACAAAGACAGATATCAAGAAAGAAGTTACGACAGAACAAATGTAAGAATAACATAAAGGAACCTCCCACAGGAAAGGGGATTGAAAGAAAACAGAACACAAAAATAGCAAAACGTCAAGAGGAAAAGAAAGAAGAAAAAAAAGAAGAAGAAAGAAACGGAAATAAAGACATTAAAAATTCATGTATTCCAACATCTCTGCTTTTCCATTTTCCACATGGTTCAGTTCTTGGTCCTGTTTTGTTTGTAATGTAGACCACACCACTTTTACTATCATCAAGCAAGAAACAGTTGAATATCACCGTTTTTGCATATGACACTCGATCCACTTCATCAGCCCTGTAAACTCTCCAAAATGCGTTCACTGGTACCTACACTTCAAAACTGCGCCTTTGATATCAAGTCATGGATGTCAGATAACATGCTCAAGGTGAATGTAACAAAACTGAGGCACTCTATTCTGTTCTCAGAATTTGTTGTACCAAACTATTCTCTACTCTCTTCCATTACCATACTCACGCATAGGTTCAAGCCGTGTATCCATTTGTTTCTTTGACATTTATCTCCAAGCTTTCCTCACTAAATTTAGCAAAGATGTTTAGATGCGTATTTGGAAAGGCCATATCCAGAAGCACATATAGGTTACCTCGAGTGTCATATTCTAATAGTAACAGCATTCTTGCCTATTTTTTCTGAGTTCTCTTGAAAAATATTTTTTTGTAAGTTTCAAGATGTTATACAGTCTTGCAGACTTGCTGTGGAGTCTCGTATGATATTTGTTATGATTGTTTGTTGATATTGATGATATACTTTGTGTGGTTTGTGTGTGTGTGTGTGTCTTTTTGTTGTTGTTGTTGTTTTTGTTTGTTTGTTTGGTGTTTTTTTGTTTGTTTTTTGTTTGTTTGTTTTCTTGTTTCTGTTCCCCAGTTCTTCTGATCATAGTCCTGGTTTTTATCTTTTTTTTTTAAAATATGTACTTTTCACACACACACACACACACACACACACACACACACACACAAAAGCAATCAAGCAAAAACAAACATCGACCTCCACCCACCCACCCACTGAAGCAGGAATAACAGTTGCCATTGTGTCGTTGGTTTTTTGTTTGTTTTGTTTGTTATTTTGTTTGTGTGTGTGTGTGTGTGTGTGTGTGTGTTTCATGAACTGTTATTCCAGCCAGAAGACAGATCAAACAGAAAGCAATGCCGGCAGGCTGTGATCTTTGTAAATCGATCGATAGGAAACCAGTTCTGCAACTTGTCTCAGCCACACCATGCGTATGACGTTATCTCCGTGAAGGGCGTCGATCACACGTTCAGGAGACCGACTCTTTTAGATCGATTGGAAAGTGACCGTCGTCTGTGACGCTTAATAATTGTCGCGTGCCCAAACTTGTCAGCAGTCCTGGCTCCCAAAACTGTCGCCAAAACGAACTGGTAGCACTCTGTGACAATTTTGAGAATGTTTCACAGACCGATACTTGAGAGAATTAACTTTGGGGCTGAATTCCCTGCTGTACCGATCGTACATAAACAATATTTCTCTTACTTTGGCACCCTGGCCAACGTTTCGTTCATCTCGAGGGTGTAGCTGATAGTTTGGAACCAAGTAAATCTTATCAGGAGCGGTCCGACTATCAGTGCTCCGATCAGTCGAAGTGTTTTCCCTCAGCCGCACCGAGCGGGCCTGGAATTGACTGTTTTTACCCGGGCATATTTTCATTGGCAGCATACTTCAACTCTGTGTGTGTGTGTGTGTGTTTTGTTTTGATTTGTCAGTTTTGTTGTTGTTGTTGTTGTTTGTTGTTTTTTTGGGTGGGGGGTATGTTCGTGTTTCCACAACCCACCGAAGACTGAAAGAGGGTCAGTAATTAAGGAATCTTTAAAGTGGATGGGCTATTTGATCCTTTGCATTTTTACTAGTAGGCCTTTTCACTGTGGATCCATGTCATGGATTTCTGTCCCGAGATGCACATCGATAGACGCAGTGTGTTTAATTTATATATTTAGACCGAGTTAAATCGATCGTCAGTGGATCAGGATCACTGTGAGGACTGATACATTGCAGGCGCCAGTCTGGCCATTCAAGTTAATTTTTGTAGCGCATATTAAAAAAAAATATATGTAACAAAATAATTTAAGAAAGAACTGTACGTTAGTGGTGGAAAACAGCAGTTGGCAGGGAACTTTTGAAGGTCACCTTAAATGCTACGTACTTTGTAGTCCCTGCACTGATAACTCATTCTTCTAGTTGTTTCCATTCTGCTGTTTTTGTTTTTTTATATAAAAATTATTAAGTTAGTCTGTTTTGCTAAATGGAATTGCAAAACCTTTGCTGTTTTTGACCGTTCTTCCTCCTTCAGTGTTGTTTGTGTCATGATCTTTATAGGTATCGCTGGCCTGGATCTTCTGCTGGATTTACTGGCAGGTGTTATGAATTTTTCTGTCGACGGACAATTTGACTGTCGACAGTCCTGTAAAGGGTGCATGGTGAGGCGGATGATTTTGTGCCAATCCTCCAAAGGTGGTAATGCCTCGGCTCTTGTAGCATACCAGTCACGCAGCCTGGGTCCCTTGACCTATAGTCCTTAGCAGTGAACCAGGAGGTCTGGTATTGAACCCTTTCGTGCAGTGCCTTTTTTTTTTTTTTTTTTAGGTAGGAGTCCCTCATACCACTGCACCACACCCCACATTTGAGCGGACGAGAGAGATAAAATGACGCCATTCGTCGACTCTCTGGAGAGTAGTTTTTCAGTTTTCGTCTCAGGAAGTCGTGTGTGCAGTTGGCTGTTTTTACAGATGTTAGTTGTGTACGTGGCTGATCCATTTTAAGTCATTTGAAAACGGCTGTACTCCCAGGTAGGGGTTCTTTTGGACGTGTTCAGTCTAATACTATACCTCATTCAGTCAGTAGAAGTGAGGTGGTTCTTCTTCTTCTGCGTTCACTCGTATGCACACGAGTGGGCTTTTACGTGTATGACCGTTTTTACCCCGCCATATAGGCAGCCATGCTCCGTTTTCGGGGGTGTGCATGCTGGGTATGTTCTTGTTTCCATAACCCACCGAACGCTGACATGGATTACAGGATCTTTAACGTTCGTATTTGATCTTCTGCTTGCATATACACACGAAGGGGGTTCAGGCACTAGCAGGTCTGCACATATGTTGACCTGGGAGATCGTAAAAATCTCCACCCTTTACCCACCAGGCGCCGTCACCGTGATTCGAACCCGGGACCCTCAGATTGACAGTCCAACGCTTTAACCACTCGGCTATTGCGCCTGTCAGTGAGATGGTTTATCTTGCTGGATAGGATGGGACATATCTGGCCGTTGAATCGAGTTCCCCAGTCTTTCACCCGTACTTCTAGACTGTCCAGATCTTTCTGTGGGGTGATATGGTCATGGAAGGAAGGAATTTCCCGGTGTCAAGTACATCTACAAAAGGCACCCACATATAGAAGCATACTGTTGACTTTACGGACTGTGGCAGGTTGTTCATAAAGCAAAGAAAGAGTAAATGACCCAGTACTGTGCCATCAGGGTCACCTGCGTGGTAACATTTCTGTTTCCTCTGATTTCTCGCCTGGAGAAGCACCCTCATTTTCCGTTGGGTCAGTTAGTTGTTCAGTGATCCACTGCACGGTGAATGGGTCTTCTGATCCCGTAGTGGATCACCTTGTGGAGAAGCCTATTGTGTCATCACAGTATTGAAGACCTAATCATTAGTCAAGAATCACCACGTCTGTGTGGGTGTTTGCTTCACTGTGATATGAAGACTGAGGTCATGCATATGCATGATGGTAAGCACGGAGTTTCGCATGAGTGGCCTCTCCTATAACGATATGGTTTCTAACGATTTTTCTTCTGTCCATATCGGAAAAAAAGAATTAAGGCACAAGTATGATATTTATTGAGGTTTTTTTTTCAGACATTGGTACAAAGACTGGTCCTAAATTTGCCCGTTGGGAAACTCTAGTGTTAGCACTGAGTCATGTTGAACGCTGTTCGATTGACACGGTGTTTCTGTTGTTACCGTTTGCTTGATCTTCGTTATTGTGTATATAAAACAGAAGATATATTTGAAAGAGATATAATATAGTTGATTATAAGATTCATTCTCACCTAGATTTTTTTTTTCTTTTTTCTTTCTTAAATGTAGCCTACACGACAGATTACGCTAGTTGATGTGATACTCAGTGATATTTTCTTTATTCATCACAAAAAGCGTACACCTGACTGATCATTGTCTACACTGAATATTTTCATTTAGTTTCGTCACACACAGACACACTAATTGACTGAGATATCTATGGTGTCCTGAAGTTGGGGTCAGAGTTTAATGTCATTAAAGAGTCATTGACTGAAATCTTTTTAAACTGCTATATCTCAGGGCATTGGTCAACAAATCACTCTGAGTGTCAAATTTAAGCATAATTTGGAAATAAACAACTGATAGATCGATAGATAGATAGATAGATCTAGATAGACAGACGTAAATAAATTAGAAACGGGAAAAGGAAGATGTCACTTAGCTACAGTAAAGGCTTGCAAGATGGCGGGTGGAAGCTTCGTTTCAGATGAGGATGGCGCTAATCCTGTGCAGGAGCAACAAATGGGGTAAGAAGAGAAAGAAAATACAAATTTAAGGATACCTGTATAGAATGTTGGAGGTAATGTCGCACTTTAGCAATGCTGATTTTTTTTTTTCAACTCTAGCCTCAAAGGTGTGTCATTAGATTTCTTTATGTGACTCATGTTTTTGTCAGCCGCATCTCAATATGAACGGAGCACAATTTATATCAAACCGGCGGTACATTAACCAGATTAGCAAACCAATACAATCCAAAACATGAATGATGATAGCAGTAACTCGTCATCTATCAGACTGATTTTTAGATGATACAGGTGAATATTTTGTTGACTTTACTGGTAGGTGTCAAACTTTCGGGCTCCCCATGTATCTCTCTCCCGCCCCCATTCCCCACACCCTCTCGATCCTCTCTTACTCTCTCACTCTCTCACACACGCACACACACACACATGCACGCAGATGCACATACACATACACCAATATCGAAATTTAATGTTTACTTATGCATGTATATGAGCATGTGTGTGTGTGTGTGTGTGTGTGTGTGTGTGTGACTGACTATGGACTGCATGAGTGTGATTATGATCTGTATGTATACACATCACAAAAATAAATGAAAGAAGAATTAAAACAGTGATGTATGCATGTTGACATATATCTTCAGTTTTATGATTTGTTCTTAGTTGAGAATACGCTTTTCTTCTCAGAATGGGTGTTATAATTTGCTATACATGTTGTTGATTTTTTTAACAGGGAAATGCTTGAACAGTCTGCAGCTGAACTGCAAGCAACCATTGAGGAACTGGAGAAATACTGTGACTTGATTGAAAATGAAGGTATCACCCCTTTTGATCCGTATGAAAGCAACCCTTGTTCCCTGTTTGGATTTTTTCCTTTCTTTCTGTTTCCATCTGTTGATAGGTGGGGTTAGAAGAATAACTTAGATTTCTTTTGCACTTAACATTGTGAAATATCAATTTATTTTCAGACACTTGGAATGTGGTTGGAAAATAGATATGATGTATAATACATCTGTATTTTCCTATCTGAATGTAAAGTCTGTATTTATTTTAGATAGGAATGCAATTTGTTCTTTGTTGTTTGTATTGTAGGTAAATTTGTTTGGAATCAGAGAAGAAACTGGGGTCAGTGGTCTTTAGACTTTGAGAGAGTGAAATTCTGTTTTTGAAGATAATTGAAAATCACAAAACACTTTTAAATTTTGCTGTTTAGGAATAGGAAATAAAACTTAAAGTTTATTCGAAAGACAGAATTCATCAATCAAAAGGGCTAAACACATCAAAAACAATCTTGACCATGCAATTAATACATTTTTGCCAACTTTCTCCTCTTTTTGTCTCTCACCACTTTAATTCATCTTTGTGAGGTGTTCTTGAGCATGCTTGTGATTGATTCATATGTGTACTAGTGCTTAAAAAAAAAAAAAAAGAAGTTTACTTTATCCTTGTGAGATCTTCTTGACAGGCATGTTTATTTGTGTGATTGATCAGTATGTGCATAATTTTTGTTTTCTTACATTTTCACAATCAGGATTTAGCACGTCACAAATACCATTTATATCAGTATAATTACAGAAGTTTGTAAATACAGTTTACATGCAATTTTCACAAATACCATTATTTTATTATATGATATAAATGTTGTATGCTATTTGGTTTTTGTAAAGAGCCTACACCGGTAAGGTTATACACTGTAAAAAGTCCTATTACTGTTACTATTAATGCATCATGTAAAGCATGAGGGGTACATGGTATGAAACACTTGATTGATTGAATATTACATTGAATTTCTTCTGGGGTTTTTGGTTTGTTTGTTGTTGTTGTTTTTTTGTTTTTTTTTTAAATGAGGGAAGTGGAACAAGCAAAGACATGCTTTTTCCATCCTGAACTCAGGGCACAAAAAACAACCAACAACAACAACAACAAAAACCACCAAAAAAAGGAAAGAAATTAACGCTACACCAAGAAAAAATGAATCCAATTACCGAAACAGATAGGGCAAACACACCAAAATGTAGGAACATATATATATATGCCTAAACATCTGGACATCCCGGACTTGCAGGCAATGAGTGGAAAACCCGCTGTGAGAGCCAGCAGGAGACTAACCAGCAGTTGGAGCGACAGATTCTGCTGCTGCAGAGCAAAGTGGAAGATGCTCGTCTGAACGTGAAGGAAGGTATGGATTTCCTTTTACTGTTTGGTCTGCTTTGTTTGGTTGTTTGTTGTTTGGTTGTTGTTTTTTGTTGTTGTTATTTTTCAGGTTGAGATTGCATCAGTGCAGCTATTCCTTTCCAGACTGTGTGTAAATGTGTGTTTGTGTGAGTGTTTTTGTGCGGGAATGCACATGTGTGTGTCTGTGTCTGTGTGTGTTTCTCTGTGTGTCCAAAGTATGTGTGTGGGTGAGAGATAGAGAGAGTGAAAAAGAGAGAGAGAGAGTGTGTGTGTGTTTTCCTGTCTGTCCACACACCACCACACCCAAGTTTGTTCTTTGACAATCTCAGTGCCAGCACAAGGAACATGACTGATAGTGTAAGTTTGCTATGAGGTCACTGTAAACGTGACATGAGACAGGTATACCCCTTATGTGGAGACACACACACACACACACACACACACACACATCCTGTGCATTCACATTGAGTAAGTGGTCACAGGAAAATGAGCTACTTCTTGTCTATATTCTTTCTTCTGATCATATGTTATTGTTGGCTTAGGAAAGACAAGTGGAATGGAGGAGGGTGGGGGTTGGTAAACTTGGAGATTGGGGTGGATGGAGAGGGGGTGGAGGAAGGTGGGGTGTGTGCTAAACTTGGAGATTGGGGTGGATAGAGAGAGGGGGTGGAGGAAGGTGGGAGTTGGTAAACTTGGAGATTGGGGTGGGTGGAGAGGGGGTAGAGGAAGGTGGGGTGTGTGCTAAACTTGGAGATTGGGGTGTATGGAGAGGGGGTGGAGGAGGGTGGGGTGTGTGCTAAACTTGGAGATTGGGGTGTATGGAGAGGGGGTGGAGGAAGGTGGGGTGTGTGCTAAACTTGGAGATTGGGGTGGGTGGAGAGGGGGTGGAGGAAGGTGGGGGTGGGGTGTGCTAAACTTGGAGATTGGGGTGGGTGGAGAGGGGGTGGAGGAAGGTGGGGGTTGGTAAACTTGGAGATTGGGGTGTATGGAGAGGGGATGGAGGAAGGTGGGGTGTGCGCTAAACTTGGAGATTGGGGTGGGTGGAGAGGGGGTGGAGGAGGGTGGGGTGTGCTAAACTTGGAGATTGGGGTGGGTGGAGAGGGGGTGGAGGAAGGTGGGGTGTGTGCTAAACTTGGAGATTGGGGTGGGTGGAGAGGGGGTGGAGGAAGGTAGGGGGGGTGCTAAACTTGGAGATTGGGGTGGGTGGAGAGGGGGTGGAGGAGGGTGGGGGTTGGTAAACTTGGAGATTGGGGTGGATGGAGAGGGGGTGGAGGAAGGTGGGGTGTGTGCTAAACTTGGAGATTGGGGTGTATGGAGAGGGGGTGGAGGAGGGTGGGGGGTGCTAAACTTGGAGATTGGGGTGGGTGGAGAGGGGGTGGAGGAAGGTGGGGTGTGTGCTGAACTTGGAGATTGGGGTGTGTGGAGAGGGGGTGAAGGAAGGTGGGGTGTGTGCTGAACTTGGAGATTGGGGTGTATGGAGAGGGGGTGGAGGAAGGTGGGGTGTGTGCTGAACTTGGAGATTGGGGTGTATGGAGAGGGGGTGGAGGAAGGTGGGGTGTGTGCTGAACTTGGAGATTGGGGTGTATGGAGAGGGGGTGGAGGAAGGTGGGGTGTGTGCTAAACTTGGAGATTGGGGTGTATGGAAAGGGGGTGGAGGAAGGTGGGGTGTGTGCTGAACTTGGAGATTGGGGTGGATGGAGAAGGGGTGGAGGAGGTGGGGGTAGGTAAACTTGGAGATTGGGGTGGAGGGAGAGGGGATGGAGGAGGGTGGGGGTTGGTAAACTTGGAGATTGGGGTGGAGGGAGAGGGGGTGGAGGAGGGCATGGGAGTGGGGGATAGAGAGATGTGAGGAGGAACAGGGTGTGAAATAAGGTGGACAACTTGTCCATACATTAGTACTGCAACAAACTATCAAAATATTGAGTTGTCTCCCATATCCTCTGTCCACAATCAGTCCTCTCTCACTCAGTCTCTGTCTGTCTCTCCCTGTCTCTCTCTCTCTCTCTCTCTTGATTAGTATTATAATTATCAGTAGTAGTGGTAGCAGTAGTATTTACCATTGTTATTATTGTTGTGTCTTATCATTACTGTTTTTGTTGTCACAGGGACAGATTGGAAGACTAGGCAATGCCTAAAATCTTTATCCTTGAGTAATAAAGTTTTTGAATCTTGAATCTTGAATCTCTCTTTCCCCTTCTCTTCAAAATAGATTTGTTATTAATACTCACCATTATGTACACAAGATTTCTGTACCGCTTCATTGATCAATTCAAATCGAGTCTTTCTAACTCAGGGGGTTGCTTATAGAATGAGATTGTTAACATGTATAAGAGAGAGCTAGGGGGAGTTGTGGATCTAAAGAGACGGAAGACAACTACAAATGAAGTATCCATACAACAGTCGGTCAGGAACTGTTCTTTATATCTTGTTTCAAACCATCTCTTTTATTGGCATCACCATATGAATTATGTTGTCACAGTCAGAATGATATATTATGAGTAATGTCTTATGATCTTTGTCACTGTTTTCACAGGTTGCCGAGTTTCTGATGATACACATTCATGATTTTTTTTTTTCTCTGCTTTTGATTCATTGTTGGTTTCTTCCAGCTCACAAGACACCAAAAGACAACAGAAACAGTGATAATCTGTCTGAAGTGAGTAGCTCCATGTAGGCATGATTGTGTGTGTGTGTGTGTGTGTGTGTGTGTGTGTGTGTGTGATCATCTTCATTACTTTGAAATGTGTGTGTGTGTGTGTGTGTGTGTGTGTGATCATCTTCATTACTTTGAAATGTGTGTGTGTGTGTGTGTGTGTGTGTGTGATCATCTCCATTACTTTGAAATGTTAGTGTGTGTGTGTGTGTGTGTGTGTGTGTGTGTGATCATCTTCATTACTTTGAAATGTGTGTGTGTGTGTGTGTGTGTGTGTGATCATCTCCATTACTTTGAAATGTGAGTGTGTGTGTGGGGGGGGGGGGGGAGGAAGGGGGGCACATGCACACACGTGAGAGAGAGAGAGAGAGACTGATGTGGAGGGAAGAAAAATCAGCTTCCTATAAATACCTGATCATGAATGAACTGTGCACTGGTCTACAATCTTCACACTTCTTAGAAGAGTTTGCACTTTCTGGAGTAGGCATTCACTTAGGAATTGAAGAGAAAAAAAAATGTCCTCAACATTTTTAGTACTATTTCTGACCATCTGTTAAAGTTTCTCCATCTCGATCAGAAGCTGAAACCAAGGACATAAATGAAGGAGTGAATAATTCCTAACAATAACAACAATAATGATAATCATCAGCAAACTGATTTTGGTCATGTGATATAAAGAAAATGATAATTGTTTGTGAAATATTGATCATGATGATAATGATAAGAATAATAAATGAAGATAGTAATAACATTATTATTGTTATCATTATTACTCATAACAATGATAATAATAATAATGAACAAGTTAACACCAAGGATATACTTATTGCCTGTATGCCTTTCATTGTATACAAAATGCACTTGTGTAAAGGACAGAATAGAACACACACTTACACAAGCACACTTGATCTGTTTTAAAAACCCTGATACACCATCACTTTCTCCCAACTCTTAAGTCAAGCAAAAAATGTCCATATAGTGGAAGACAGATAAACATTATGTCAAATAAATTTTGATATTGTGCTTCATTTGTATTTGTATTTCTTTTTATCACAACCGATTTCTCTGTGTGAAATTCGGGTTGCTCTCCCTAGGGAGAGCACGTCGCTATACTACAGCGCCACCCATTGTTTTGTATTTTTTCCTGCATGCAGTTTTATTTGTTTTTCCTATCGAAGTGGATTTTTCTACAGAATTTTGCCAGGAACAACCCTTTTGTTGCTGTGGGTTCTTTTACGTGCGCTAAGTGCATGCTGCACACGGGACCTCGGTTTATCGTCTCATCTCAGTGACTAGCATCCAGACCACCACTCTAGGTCTAGTGGAGGGGGAGAAAATATCGGCGGTTGAGCCATGATTTGAACCAGCGCGCTCAGATTCTCTCGCTTCCTAGGCGGACGCGTTACCTCTAGGCCATCACTCCACATGAATAAGATCTTAAAAAAAAGAAGACAAAACAATAGTTTTCAGTTTCAGTTTCAGTAGCTCAAGGAGGCGTCACTGCGTTCGGACAAATCCGCATACGCTACACCACATCTGCCAAGCAGATGCCTGACCAGCAGCGTAACCCAACGCGCTTAGTCAGGTCTTGAGAGAAAAAAAAACGGTGAATAAATAATAGATAAGCGTACATAAATAAGTGAATAAATAAATAAATAATAATTATAATATATAAAAAAAAGGGGTAGTAGTAGTAGTAGTAATAATAATAATAATAAATAAATAAGACAACAATGATGATAAATAAGCAAATAAATGTAAAACATGAAGACACACATTCACACATGCACCCACACATGCATAACAGATATGCACCAAACATGCAGTTTCACAGATATGAAAGCACAGTCAAATACATATAAACATACATGAGCCCCAACACACACACACACACACACACACACACACACACACACACATTACAAAACGATAATGAAGAGCAATGGTCGTGTTGTCCAGCAGGCCAGCCCCCAGACGATCAAGGCACTGGAACGAGAGAAGAAGTTGTTGGTCAGTCAGCTGCGAGACCTAGAGTGGAGGATGGACCAAGAGTCCAAGGTAAGGGATGATCTGTGTTCGTGTCCAGGTGGTTCACTTGTTCACTTCTTCTGCAGTCATTTTATTTTATTTTCATTTTTATTTTATTTTATTTATTTATTTTCATTTATTTTATTTTATTTTATTTATTTTGTATTTTTTTCTCAAGGCCTGACTGAGCGCGTTGGGTTACGCTGCTGGTCAGGCATCTGCTTGGCAGATGTGGTGTAGCGTATACGGATTTGTCTGAACGCAGTGACACCTCCTTGAGCTACTGATACTGATACTGATCATAGATTGCGTCTCCCATGGTCACTGATACATGTGGGATTTTTCAGGCATGACCATTTTTACCCCTGCCGCATTCCAATTTCAGGGGTGTGGAGACTGAGTATGTTCTTGTTTCCACGCTGACATGGATCAGTTTCAGTTTCAGTTTCAGTAGCTCAAGGAGGCGTCAAGCAGATGCCTGACCAGCAGCGTAACCCAACGCGCTTAGTCAGGCCTTGAGAAAAAAAAAAAATGGATCAGTGGATCTTTAACTGGCGTGTTTGATCTTCTGCATGCACACACACACACACACACACACACACACACACACACACACACACACAATGGGGTTCAGGCACTAGGGAAGTCTGCTCATATGTTGATCTGGAAGATTGGGAAAATCGCCACCTTTAACCTGCCAGGTGTCATGACAGGGGTAGGAACCCCAGACAATAAGATCAAAGAGCCAACACTTTGACCGCTCAGATGTTGCACCTATCAGATGGTTGACTGTTAGGGGTTGTGAATAGTAATATGACAGGAGAGTATGTAGATGTTGCTGTGTGTGTGTGTGCGTGCATGTGTGTGTGTGTTTTCTTTTCATTTTTTCATTGGTAAAATGTTGGATTTTTGTTGTTGTTTTTTTTGTGTGTGTGTGTGTGTTTTTGAAGCAGTGCTTAGATTGTTCACACAGCTTTTGTATATACATGCATCAGTACTGTGATTGATTGTGTTTGAAAGCTTGACTGTGTGAGTGAGATGGAAGACAGGGGGAAAAGTGGCACTTAACTCAGACATGGAACGTGGTAAGCTTGGACTGTAGTTGTGTCCCTTACATCAACACAGGCACAGAGGTACAGAGAAATGAGCTTCAAGTCAGGTGCCTCTGTCTAACCGAAAGGAACAAAACTTATGCTTTATTTATTCTTATTCACTCTCTCTCTCTCTCTCTCTCTCTCTCTCTCTCTCTCTCTTTCTCTCTCTCTCTCTCACACACACACACACACACACTCTCTCTCTCTCTCACACACACACATACACACACACACTCTCTCTCCCTCTCTCTCTCTCTCTCGCTTTCTCGCTCTCTCTCTGAATAGTTCTGCCAAAATTTTGTTTTTGTTGGAACAGCTTTTTTTCCTTTTTTTTTCATCTACACCTGAATGCACATTAAGGCATCTTGTGTTGTTTTTTTTTCCCATCCACACCTGAACTACACATTTGTTTTTTCAGCCACAAGTGAACTGCATAATACAGCATCATGTTTTTTTTTCATCCATACCTGAACTGCACATGTTTTTTCAACCACAAGTGAACTGCATAATACAGCATCATGTTGTTTTTTTTCATCCATACCTGAACTGCACATGTTTTTTCAACCACAAGTGAACTGCATAATACAGCATCATGTTTTGTTTTGTTTTTCATCCATACCTGAACTGCACAAGTTTTTTCAACCACAAGTGAACTGCATAATACAGCATCATGGTTTTTTTTTCATCCACACCTGAACTGCGCATGTTTTTTCAACCACAAGTGAACTGGACATTACAGCATCATGTTTTTTTCATCCACACCTGAACTACACATTTGAGTTTCATGTTGTTGTTGGGTTTGTTTTGTTGTTATTGTTTTTTGTCCACACCTGAACTATGCAGTACAGCATAGTTTGTGTGTTTGTCATACACACCTGAACTATGCATTACAGCATCATGTGTTTGTCATACACACCTGAACTACACATCAGAGCGGCATGTTGTTACTCCGCCCTGTGCAGGCTTACCACAAGGCCAACGACGAGAGGAAGCAGTACGTGCTGGAGATCAACAAAGCCAAGGCCAGCATCGGCCAGATGAAGTCACGGCATAGAACACTGATGGTGCCTGACCAGGAGGGGAGCAGCTCCTCCCGCACGTACAGAGACACCACCGGGTAAGGGTGTTGATCTTGTCAACCTCCACCTTTTCGTTTTGTTTTGCTAATTCATGGAACACTATCCCTGGCCACCTGTTCATTTAATGATGATATCAACAATACCAACAGTTGATATTCTATTTTTAGTGAATCATGTGACTGTCATGATGGTCTGCATCACCTTTTTGCATGGCTGGTAAGCCGCCGGCACCCATCACCATCAACCAACACTGACACAGCACCTCCCTGATGAAACTGTCCCAGAACATCAGCACTGGAGTGAAACAGGGTTGCATGCTCACTCTCATACTTTTCACAGTGGTGGTGTTACCGTGGCATGTTTTACTGGTGGAGGGAGATGATTCACAGCCAGTGGCTCTGCTTCCAGTGGCTGTGACCTGGGATGCTGACTGGGGCATTGATATCAAGCGGTTAGCAGCCATGGCATTTTGAGCTGTGAAGGTTCCCCCGAAACTGGAGTATGGCAGCCTACATGGCGGGGTAAAAAACAAAACGGTCATACACGTAAAAGCCCACTCGTGTACATACGCGTGAATGTGGGATTTGCAGCCCATGAACACAGAAGAAGAAGAGCTGTGAAGGTGATTAGAACAGAGGGAGATGATGGAATGGCATGCATTGCTTCTGCGGCTGGCGTTGTGACCTGTCCATGTGTTGGATGATTTTAGTCCACACCTGTGGATTTGGGTGTTTGTTTGTGTGACAGTCCATGTTCTTGACTGCATGCACTCCACTTCCTGTTCACTGACTGAGGCTACACGTTTCTTGCAGTTCTGATCAAGCTCTGGTGTTGAAGCCTGTCGGAAAAAGCAGGTCAAAAGTTTTTGGTGTCTCCATTCTGATATAAAGGGGAAACAAAAAGGCATCGGTGATTGTTCTCATACTGAACCATGGCTAGATGCTGCTTAGGTCTTCTTCTTCTGCGTTCACTTGTATGCACATGAGTGGGCTTTTACGTGTATGACCGTTTTTACCCCGCCATGTAGGCAGCCATACTCTGTTTTCGGGGGTGTGCATGCTGGGTATATTCCTGTTTCCATAACCCACCGAACACTGACATGGATTACAGGATCTTTAACGTGCGTATTTGATCTTCTGCTTGCATATACACACGAAGGGGGTTCAGGCACTAGCAGGTCTGCACATATGTTGACCTGGGAGATCGTAAAAATCTCCACCCTTTACCCACCAGGTGCCGTCACCGTGATTCGAACCCAGGACCCTCAGATTGACAGTCCAATGCTTTAACCACTCGGCTATTGCGCCCGTCGCTGCTGAGGTCAATGGCCAGTTGTTTTAACTTCTCATTCTAAAGACTTTGTTGAAAGAATCACTCTGGACATGTGGAGCAGTGTAACAAATTAAGCACCTACTCATGCTGTTGGATTTGTACACATTTTTTGTGACACAACAAAGAATATTATTCTATGATGTGCTGGTAGAGGTCTGTGGACTACTTAGGGGCATGTTTGTCTGTTCATATTTTTACTTCTATATTCATGAGCTAGAACTGGCATCTTGAAGCAGGCACCTGAGTGTATGACTGTTTTTACCCTGCCATTTAGGTAGCCATATTCTGTTTTTGGAAGAGTGCAGGTTGGATGTTCACATTTCCATAACTCATTGAATATCGACGTGGATCACCAGATCTTTGATATGCATATGTGTGTGTACATACAGAAGGGGGATTTGGGCACTAGTACGTCTGCTCATATGTTGACCTGGAAGATTGGAAAACTGATTTATATCTTTAATCCACCAGCACTGATACCAGGTATGAACCCTGGGCCTCCAGATTGAAGTCCTACACTCTGACCAGTCAGTTATTGCATCAGTTGTGTGCTCATTTTTGAAACAAACTGCCTGCTTGTTTGGTAGGTTTTATCTGTGAGCAGATGAGACCAGTGGGAAAAAGAAAGGATTATCACTTGGGGATTCATTATAGAGGGATGATGAATTCAGAATAACAGAAGATGGAAGTGCAAGAAAGAGAGAGAGAGAGAGAGAGAGAGAGAGAGAGAGAGAGAGAGAGAGTTTTTCTGTTTAATTTGTTGCATTTTATGTTAAAGATACTGGTATTGTTTTTGTATGAATGTTGTTTATTTAATTCAGATGTCATAGATCTGTCAGTCTTAAAAAGTAACAAAAGTATATCTGTATGTATTTATGCATTTGTGTGTGTGTGTGTGTGTGTGTGTGTGTGTGTGTGTGTGTGTGTGTGTGTGTGTGTGTACACATCCATGTACACATCCATGTTTGGTTTATGTATAATGACATTTGAGATGTGTGCATTACTACAGACAAAAAGCAAATGGTTCTCTCATTCAGGCACTTAAGCACAGATAAATTGTAAATATGAAAAACATTGAACTGATGAAGAACCTATTTTGGGTAGGAAAGCATGATTCTGGAGGGGGGGGATGGGGGAATAGTGTGGAGGTTTAAAAAGCCTTTTTTTTCAATTAGATAAATTGTGGAAAGCAAAAACGACATCTGTTGCATGTAAGTAAAAGATGACTTATTTTCAGGCTTAATTTTTCTGATGAGATAATCAAGCGTTTGAGATTTTGAAAATAACAAATACTATTTACGTCCGTGTTGTATATGGATAATGGGGAGATGTGCATGTCAACAACGCTTGTGACACAGTGACTCAAAATTGTTTAATGCTGAACACAAAAATCGGACAGAAGCAATCAAACTTCCTTGGAAGACTTCTTGTAACCTTGACAAATAACAACAAATATCAGTGCATTGTCTTCATGCACATTTTTTGCACACATGTGAATTAAATGTGATACATGTAACAAGCGTTGCAGCTCTAATAAAAAAATATTTTAAAAAATTCAAACATTTAAACAGAAGTTTGTTGAAATGAAATAATAGTAGACAGTAACAGTAATGACAGTAATGGTATTTATATAGCGCTGAATCTTGTGCAGAGACAAATCAAAGCGCTTTCGCACCAGTCATTCACACGCATGCATAACTCTAAAACTGTAGAAACTAAAGACAAGGAAGGGCAGGCAAGGGAGGCTATTTTTGGGAAGAGGTGGGTTTTAAAGCCAGACTTGAAAGAGCTGAGTGTGGAGACTTGACGAAGCGAAAGAGGAAGTTCATTCCAATCGCAAGGTCCAGAAACAGAGAAAGAACGGCGGCCAACAGTCGAGTGTTTGAATCTGGGTATGCGTAAACAGAGTGGATCCGAAGCCGATCGTAGTGAGCGAGAGATCACACAACAAACTGACCTGATTTCAAATATCTCACATAGCGCCGCTTAAACAATTTCGGACATTTAATTACCTGCTTTGAGAAAGTGGAATCTCCTACGAAGCGTTATCATAAATAACATTAAGGTGAAAATATAACACACAATATAAGGAATGAATGTGCAATATAATATGTGATATGCTGAATGATAGTGCCTTTTGGGTTTACCATGTTGATTACCATTTTCGAGCGAATAATGTACAAGGCTTTTAAACTGGTCTCAAAAAATAAATAATACCATGTCATGTGCATTGTGACATATTGCTAAATAGGCTGGACAGCTTGATAGCCATAAAATTTGTTCATTCGTTCATGTTTGTTTTGTCTTTTTGTTTGTTACCCTCTATACCCCAAAAGGGGTGAAAGCAATTTAAATCTTGAATCTCAATAATCAAAGAAAAACAGTGGTTATGAAATACAGAACAAAGAGATATAGTTACTGGGCAATACATCTGAAGTGATAACGCTTGTGACATGACTTTCATGCACTTTGCAGAAATATTCCTAGTGACCAGAGGATCATTGACCCTAAGAGAGGACCCATCAGGAAAACCGCCGGTGTAAAGAACCTTCCAAGTCTGGAATCGGAATACTGATGAGTGACTGTGCGCCTGATCAGATGCTGTCCATCGGAGAACTATCTCTTCGACCTCTTCTTTGTTGTCTGGCACGTGCACAAAGCATTCTGAAACACACCATGGGCTTGCTGAGGCACGCACACACAGCATGCATGTGCACAAACTTGCACATGTGCACATTCACATGCATGAACACATGCACAAGTCATGTATCTTACTGCCTTTATTGTTTGGTATTTACGTTTTTAAACACACACACGTGCGTGCGCGCGCACCTGCATCCGAATGCACACACACGTGCGGGCATGCATGCACACACACACACACACGCATGCATGCACAAACACACACACACACACACACGCATACATGCAAGCACACATAAAGTACATTCCGCTCCCTTCCTTCTTGTCCTCAACAAAATTATTTTCAGCATTCTCCTTCTTTTTTCACCCACCGGTGTCTGTGTCAGTGGTATTTGCATCATACAGATTGTCCCCCCCCTCCCCTCCTCCCCCATACCCCCCTGCCCTCCGGCACGGCCTTACCTGGCTCGATCTGCTACAGTCCCAGCACCAGCCAGCCACAGTTTCTGTTTGTGTTTCTCACAGGTGTCACTGCATTCAGACAAATCCTTACAGTGGATTGATGGCCTATGGGTAACGCGTCCGCCTAGGGAGCGAGAGAATCTGAGTGCACTGGTTCGAATCACAGCTCAGCCGCCGGTTTTTTCTCCCCCTCCACTAGACCTTGCATTGTGGTCTGGACGCTAGTCATTCGGATGAGACGATAAACCGAGGTCCCGTGTGCAGCATGCACTTAGCGCACGTAAAAGAACCCACAGCAACAAAAGGGTTGTTCCTGGCAAAATTCTGTAGAAAAATCCACTTCGATAGGAAAAACAAATAAAACTGCACTCAGGAAAAAATATTTTAAAAATTGGTTTGCGCTGTAGTGTAGCGACACGCTCTCCCTGGAGAGAGCAGCCCGAATTTCACACAGAGAAATCTGTTGTGATAAAAAAAGAAATACAAAATACAAATACAAATACATGCTGCATCACATCTGCTGGGAAGATGTCCTGACCTGCAGCATGACCCAAGGTGCTTAGTCAGCCCTGAGTGCCTGCATATAATAGCTGTTAGAGTGGATTTTTTTTTTTCAACATAATTTTGCAAGATGACTTCTTCTTCTTCTTCTTCTTCTTCGTTCGTGGGCTGCAACTCCCACGTTCACTCTTATGCACACGAGTGGGCTTTTACATGTATGACCGTTTTTACCCCCGCCATGTAGGCAGCCAAACTCCATTTTGGGGGGTTGCAAGATGACCACATTTATGTTGCCATCGGTTCTTTTTCCGTGCACCCAGTGTGAGCTGCACATGGGATTTTGGGTTTTATCATTTCATCCAAATGGTGAGCTGCACAGTTTAATTTCCCCGTCAACTTAGGAGAAAGGGCAAGACAGGATTCGAACCCAGCCCCTCACGGACACTGTATGAGCAGATAATCATCTTGACTACAGTGTGGGAGGGAGCCACAGTGCCAGGACACCATGAGGTCACCCAGCTGAGTAGACCCTGCCTTGCTGCACAGTCACCTCGGTGGAGTTTGATTGTGTCTTTTCTGGTTCTAGGTGCTCTCTTTCTTTCTCTCTCTCTCACTCCGTCTCTCTCTCTCTCTTTCTCTCTCTCTGTGTCTTTCTCTCTCTCACTCCGTCTCTCTCTCTTTCTCTCTGTCCTTTTTTCTCTCTCTTTGTCTCTCTCTCTCTCTCTCTCTCTCTCTGTGTGTGTCTTTCTCTCTCTCTCTCTGTCTTTCTCTCTCTCTATTTCTCTCTCTGTCTCTCTTTCTCTGTCTTTCTCTCTCTCTCTCTCTCTTTCTCTGTCTCTCTCTCACTCTCTGTCTGTCTGTCTGTCTGTCTGTCTCTCTCTTTCATTATGTGTAAACGTCTGCAACGCAGCACTGTATCTGATACAGTGCCACGCCATTTTATTTCTCTCTCTCTCTCTCTCTCTCTCTCTCTCTCTCTCTCTCTCTCTTTTCCTTCTTTCTTTCTTTCTAAACGACATCAACTTAGCACTTTACCTGAGGTACATATATCAGTGCTACCCATTTTATTCCTGTCTCTCTCACATTTCTTTTCTTCTTTCTTTATTTCTTTCATAATGTCTAAACGCCTGTCTTCAACAGGATGCTGACCTTCAGAAAACATACGGAAAATACTGTGGCCTTTCAGTCTTAAAAGCAATGGCAACCAAAGGTATTGAACAACGCCACCTCTTCCTGCTATACCAATCACTCGTCCTCAGTGTGATCGACTACGGACTTGGGCTAACAACACCATCTCAAAGCAACCTCCTAAAATCAGAAAGAGCTCAAAATGAAGCTGATTCTTGGAACAACAAAAGACACGCCCACGGAAACCAAGCGATACCTGCTTGACCTTCCTTCAGTGCAGGCCAGAAACAAATTAGAATAGGTTAAGACCTATATCACAAGAGGCAAAATAGGTATTTTAAGGTGTACACCATTAGTAACGTCAAACCTGTTTTAATTACTAAAATAAAAAAGGCTGGGTTTGGCAAGAATCGCATCCTGGTTTACCACGATTGACCAATAAATGTCATATTGTAAATGCCGGGCAGTATAAGTCCCAATACAAACATGTCAAACTCAGAGGTTAAGCAAACTACAGCAGGGTCCTCATTACATGGTCGGTTGACCAAAGAATCACATCCTGGTTTACCACAATTGACCAATTAATGTCATACTGTAAATGCCCGGCAGTATACGTCACAACACAAACACGTCAAACCCAAAGGCTAAGCAAACTACAGCAGGGTCCTCATTACATGGTCGGATGACCAAAGAATCACAAAGTCAAGTTCGGAGATCCCACGAAGAGGGAAAGTTTACTTAGCTGACAAGTTACAGTCACAATGTTTTGGTGGCAACGGCTTCTCCAAGAGAAGAGCCAACACGCCGCGGTTTACGCTAGAAATTAGTTAGTCAATATTTTTCCCCAACCCCACTATATAGGCAGCTACCAACAAGCCCCTCGTCAGACTCTCACAGTCAGACTCTCACACCGAGTCTCCCTTACGACCAACACCCTCGGCTCTTCAGCCCCTCAGCTCCTCCGAGCCTGCACTAGCCACCTGCAATATGTGTACAGGTATGTGTGACCTCTACCATGTTCTTGTTAGGACAGAGAATATTTTAGCATGATGATAACTTAGCATGAAGCCAAGAATAATGTGGCTGCAATAAACGAGTTGCTAGAAATTCAAATACTGTCTGTGTCTGTGTTTAGCTAGTTAATACCTTGTTTCATCTTGGTGTGACTGAAAGTTTGAGGAGGATATTCGAACCTGTTTGCTGCTGCTTGAAATGTTAGCTAGTGATGAAATTCTTCTCGTCTCATTCTGTCTCTGGACTCGACCTGGTGCTCTATGTCGTTTTAGTCTATGAATAAATGTCGTTGCCTACCAGGAAGAAGTTAATTGAAGAACAAAGCTTCCTTCTTTAGAACAACCAAACTCGCACACTATCGTAGGGTAGAAATTCACGCGAATTCCTTTCGTGTGATAGTTGGTGAAGATGACTCCCCAATCCATTAGTGTAACACCACGTAGGGTAGAAATATTCACGCGTATTTCCTTTCGGGTGATACCTACTTCAAAGCATTAGAAAACCTTCAAAACCCACTGCATGACGCCGTCAAAAAACCAAAAGGCAGCCGTCTAGGACGAGGAAGGTCATGGATGGGGCAAGCAGAAGACACAATCCAGCTACTATGCCGACTACAAGACCTGAAAGAAACAAAAGAATGGGAGAAAAACCCCGAAAACCTCAACCATCTATTCAACACAGCCATTTCACCCACTCTAGGAAGACATTGTCGGGAATGACCAGAGGGCAAAACTGATGCGGAAGTGAGGCTACTCATAGAAGGAAACAGTAAAGAAGAGGACATCATCATATACACAGATGGCTCAGTCACCAAAGACCAATCCGGTTGGGGATTCACTGTGAAACAAAATGGAAAAACAATTAGGGAAGAGAATGCTGCTTACAAAATCAAACCTCCAGCCTTACGATGGAAGTTGAAGCTGTGACACATGCCCTCCAGTGGCTATCGTCCATCCATATGCCCGGAAACCAACATGCCATGATTCTGACCGACTCAATGAACCTCATACAGAAAATTGAAAACGGAATGGGAAGCCCAGAGTGGCATAAGGCAATGCGCAACTTTCAGATAAAAAAAAACTCACATGGTCATACTGCCCGGGACATGCAGGTGTTAAGGGAAATGAGCGAGCTGACAGACTTGCTGGTAACGCAACACCAACGAGCGGCCTACATCTAGGAAAATCGGAAATCCTCAGACAAGTCAAAGAATATAAAAAAGAACAGGTACAAGGCCATCACACCATCGATCGCCTCAAAGAAATAAAAGCAGAAAGAGAGAGCGGCCGTAAGTCTAGCATGAAAGGTAGAGCACGATGCTTTGCAAATCAAACAAATATCAGCATCATTTCTAAACCAACATTGCGCAAATTTTTTCAAAACGGAACAGTCTCTGTGGGCTTTTCCAAATACAATAGACTGAGCAACACACTAGACGCCACGTTCTTGGCATCAGAGATCTTTTCCCATCCCTCTTGCGGCCAATCAGTGGCAGCCTCTGTGCGTGTGTGTTTGTGTGTATGTGTGGGTCTGTGTGTTTTAGTGCGTTTGTGCATGCGCGAGGGTCTAAGTGTACACAAGTGTCAGGAGAGTTCTGTGCACGTGCGTATGTGGGGGTGGGGGCGGGGGAGGAGGGGGGGTAGAGGATGAGGTATGTGTGTGTATGCATGCCTACACTGTGGGAGCAACGGAATATTGGAACGTGCGGGTGTGTATATATATATATATATATCTGTATATATGTGTGTGGGGTTGGCGGTGGGGGATATGGGCGTATGTGTGTGTGCTTGTACAAGTAAGTGTTCATCTGTGTGTGTGTGTGTGCCGTGGAAGCTGTGATACGTAACCCAGAAATGAGTGTGTGGAGGAGCGGGGTAGAGGAGGTGCAGGGTAATGTGTGTGTGGGGTATGTGTGTGTGTGTGTGTGTTGGGGCTCATGTACGTTTATATATATATATATATCTATGTGTGTGTGTGTGTGGCTGAGTGTGCACATGTTCTTATATTGATATGCAATGTATGTATCCTAAATTCTACTGTATATGTGTTTGTGTGTGATTTTCGATTTATGTTTGTAGCTTTTTAAGTACTATCCCCCCCCCCCCCCAATATTTCTTGTGACCCTGGTACACTCGGTAACAAAGGCATTCTGTTCAATTTATTTCATTATGTCTAAACGACATCAACATAGCACTACACCTGAGGTATATGTCTTTGTGCCACGCTATTTTATTTCTTTCTCTCTCTTTCTTCTTTATTTATTTATTTCTTTCTTTCATAATGTCTAAACGCCATCAACACAGCACTACACCTGATGAACACGTATTTGTGCCACGTTATTTCATCTATTCCTCTCTCTCTCACTTTCTTTCTTTCTTTCTTTCATAATGTCTAAACGACATCACTACAGCACTACACCTGACATACACGTATCATTGCCACGCCATTTTATTTATTTCTCTCTCTCACACTTTCTTTCTTTCTCTCTTTCTTTCTTTCTTTCATAATGTCTAAACGACATCAACACGGCACTACACCTGGCATGCACGTATCATTGCCACGCCATTTTATTTATTTCTCTCTCTCACACTTTCTTTCTTTCTCTCTTTCTTTCTTTCAAAATGTCTAAACGACATCAACTCAGCACTACACCTGAGATATATGCATCAGTGTCACGCCATTTTATTTCTTTCTCTCTCATTTACTTTTTTTTTCTTTTCATTGTGTCTAAACGACATCAACATAGCACTACACCTGAGATATATGCATTTGTGTCACGCTATTTTATTTCTCTCTCTCTCTCTCTCTCTCTCTCTCTCTCTCTCTCTCTCAGTTCTTTCTTTCTGTCTTTCATAATGTCTAAACGACAACAACACAGCACTACACCTGACATACACGCATCAGCGCCACGCCATTTTCACCTGACGAACAGCAAAGCTACAACGAAAGACACAGAGGTAAGAGTGACCACTGACCTGAACAAGGAGACCTGCGTTCTTTCTGGACTTGACCTGAGGTCAGTTTCGTGGTCAGAACCAAAAAAGTCGCCCACGCGTAGCATGGACATTTTGTTCATTCTGTCAAAGGACTCAAGCGAAAGCTTTTGATGCAGTGAAGCGAAACCAGGTGTAGTTTCGGTGGTGGGTGGTGGTTCTATAATCAAGGCTATTGCTACCTTGTTTACTGCAAAAAAACAAATTTGGTTTGCGAAGCTTTCGGTGTGTGTGTGTGTGTGTGTGTGTTGTTGTTGTTGTTGTTGTTGTTGTTGTCTCTTTTTTGTATTATTCTGTTTATTTGAAAGATGTTGCCTATTGGTGTTACTAAATCACACAGGAAAATAAAATGAAATGACATGAAATAGCATGGAGTAAATCAGATAGAGTAACATGAAATGACATGAAATAGCATGAAGTAAATCAGATAGAATAACATGAAATAGCATGAAGTAAATCAGATAGAATAACATGAAACGACATGAAATAGCATGAAGTAAATCAGATAGAATACCATGAAATGGCATGAAATAGCGTGAAGTAAATCAGATAGAATACCATGAAATGGCATGAAATAGCGTGGAGTAAATCAGATAGAATAACATGAAATGACATGAAACAGCATGAAGTAAATCAGATAGAATACCATGAAATGACATGGAATAACATGAAGTAAATCAGATAGAATAACATCAAATGACGTGAAATAGCATGAAGTAAATCAGATAGAATAGCATGAAATGACATGAAATAGCATGAAGTAAACCAGATAGAATAACATGAAATGACATGGAATAACATGAAGTAAATCAGACAGAATAGCATGAAATGACATGAAATAGCACGAAGTAAACCAGATAGAATAACATGAAATGACATGAAATAGCATGAAGTAAATCAGATAGAATAACATGAAATGACATAGAGTGTAATGAAATATTACGATTATGCAGTTAACTGTATTTGCTATGAACGCACTGTACCGAAAAACCAGAAAGGGGAAAAGGAAATTTCTTTTTTTTGTAACAGAAAAACAGAGCACGTAAAATAAAAAGAAAGAAAAGAAATTAGAATGAACTTTTCTTTATAGATTAGATACTCTCACTTTCTGCATTTTTCAGTTTTTCTCATTGACTTGTAGATTTCAGCTCGACGAAATATCTGTCGTGAACTTGGTAGCTGGTAATTACCAATTACTGTTTCTTTGTCTGTCTGTATGCATGTGTATATGTCTGTCTGACTCTCTCTCTCTCTCTGTCTCTCTGTGTCTCTGTCTCTGTCTGTCTGTCTGTCTGTCTCTCTTTCTCTCTCTCTCTGTCTGTCTGTCTGTCTCTGTGTCTCTGTCTTTCTCTGTGTCTCTGTCTCTCTCTCGTTTTCTCTTTCTCATTTATATTTGAATAACATATATAGGTATGCTTGTGTGTATGTCCATTGTACATTACTATTATGTTCGTCCTTTTTTTTTTTTTTTAAGTCTCCATGTCTGTTTTCACTTGTCCATTGTACACAATTCTACAAGATCCAGGCCTTCGAGAACAAATGCCTGAGGAAGCTCCTTCAAATTCCCTGGATCGAGCACAGGACCAACGAACATGTACAGAGCAGAATTGAGAACCTTGCTGGACCTCAGGAACCTCTCCTTTCAACTGTGAAGAGACGCAAGCTGATATGGTTTGGACACAACACTCGACACACCAGCTTGTCCAAAACAATCATGCAAGGCACCATCGAGGGCGGGAGAAGAGGAAGACAGCGGAAGAACTGGCATGAGAACATCAAACAATGGACCGGACTCCACACACGTGAGCTGCTGCCAGCGGCTGCCGACAGAGACAGATGGAGAAGGGAGGTTGCGTCTGCGGTCCTCAAGCTTCCCCCAACGACTACTTTGTAGTTATGGGCCTGACATGTGTGATGCGAGATGATTGTACACGTATGGAATAAAAGTGTTTGGTATATGCTGCATATATTTATGTACTGTGAATGCACTGTGCCTGGTTTTTGACTCACTTGTGTAAACAAAGTGAGTCTACGTTTTAACTCGGTGTTCGATTGTCTGTGTGTGTGTATATGTGTGTGTGTGTGTGTGTGTGTGTGTGTCCGTGGTAAACTTTAACATTAACATTTTCTCTGCAAATACTTTGTCAGTTGACATCAAATTAGGCATAAAATAGGAAAAATTCAGTTCTTTCCAGTCATCTTGTTTAAAACAATATTGCACCTCTGGGATGGGCACAAAAAAATTAAAAAAAAGGAAGCCAAATTATATGCAAACTGCATTTACTGTTATATTTATATTTTTTGTATTCTCTAAACTTGGCACTTTGATCTGATATTCGACACAACAAGAGCAGTCATAATTATCATTTTTTGTTCAAACAGGAACTTCTTTTGCTAAGCATGGAAGTTTTATTTATTTTGCAAACGTTTTGGTGCAGATAGTTAAAAAGGGAAAATACTCTGTAATTAATGCTAGGGGACTTAATTTGCTTTAATCTGGTTAGGACTTCTTCTTTTTTTTTTTTTAACGCGAAGCTTTATAATAACAAATACAGAACACATTTTAACGATTAGATTTTTTTTTAAAGTGTATCACAAGTGAGTCTTGAAGGCCTTGCCTCTCTTGTCTATTATTTTATTCATCGATGTTTTGTGATCTGTTTGGATTCTGTTTATTATGACTGTCTTTTTTTTCTTAGGGTTTTTTTTTCCTAGAAGGGGTGGATGTAAAGAGTGTTTGTTTATTCCACTTCCATCATCAAAAGATGTGTGTCATCGCTGTGGTTATTGTTATCGTTTTTCTGTCATCGCTGTGGTTATTGTTAAAGATGTCTATCATCACTGTGGTTATTGTTATCGTTTTTCTGTCATCGCTGTGGTTATTGTTAAAGATGTCTGTCATCACTGTGGTTATTGTTATCGTTTTTCTGTCATCGCTGTGGTTATTGTTAAAGATGTCTGTCATCGCTGTGGTTATTGTTAAAGATGTGTGTCATCGCTGTGGTTATTGTTATCGTTTTTCTGTCATCGCTGTGGTTATTGTTAAAGATGTCTATCATCACTGTGGTTATTGTTATCGTTTTTCTGTCATCTGCCGGGTAGAATTCTCCTTGACTGTCGCGATGTCATCAGATTTTTGTTTTATTTGTTGGTTTTCATGCTGTCAACCTGTTCTCATTGCTACACATTATCATCAACAACACTACCAACAACAGTTCATCCCTGACACGCTTTTTTTGTACGGGGACTACGGTAACTCTGAACACATCCTTTGGAACCAAAAAAACAAAGGGGGAGGGAGGGAGGGGTACGATAATGTGGGGGGATGGAGGAGGGAAGGGGTGTGGAAACTAGGAATCCCATCTTTTCTCTCTCTCTCTCTCTCTCTCTCTCTCTCTCTTTCGTTGGGAGGGAGGTGCGGGGAGTGGAGGGTCGGGAGGGGTGGGGTGGAGGGGGGGGGGGGGGGCGGGGCGGGGCGGGGCGGGTCTTTAAAAAAAAGGAGACTGGGAAGAAAGGAATGTGGTGGAGAGAGGGGGGGGGGTGGATTTGGGGAGAGGAAGACGAGAGAGACAGACAAACAGATAGACAGATACAGACAGACAAATACAGAGAGACACGGAGAGACAGAAAGAGAGAGAGAGAGAAGGGGTGGGACAGAGAAAGAGTGAGAGAGAAGGGGAGAGACAGAGAAAGAGTGAGAGAGAAGGGAAGAGAGAGAGAGAGAAGGGGAGAGACAGAGAAAGAGTGAGAGAGAAGGAGAGAGACAGAGAGAGAGAGAAGGGGAGAGACAGAGAGAGAGAGAAAGAGTGAGAGAGAAGGGGAGAGACAGAGAGAGAGAGAGAAGGGGAGAGAGAGAGAGAAGGGGAGAGACAGAGAAAGAGTGAGAGAGAAGGAGAGAGACAGAGAGAGAGAGAGAAAGAGTGAGAGAGAAGGGGAGAGACAGAGAGAGAGAAGGGGAGAGACAGAGAAAGAGTGAGAGAGAAGGGGAGAGAGAGAGAGATTCGGGATTCGGATTCGGATGATTTATTCATATAGGCCATTGCCCCTCATGAAGGGGTGCAGTATACAACATTATTAAACATGCAAGTGCACAAGACGAAACAATCATCAAAGGAATTATGATATTATTGATCTTAACTTAAATGCTTTATATATGTAAATGGACAAATTCTTTACAATGCTTTCTTTATTAGATGCCATCAAAAAACTTAGCCGAAACTGATTTGGAAACTTAAAATACTTTCGTGGAATATCGTCACCGTCACCGTCACCGATCCCTCAGATTCCGAATCCTTTGGGGCGCCTTTGAAGCTTTGTCAACCACCTTTCTCCAGTCCTCGCGTCTCTCGGCCGCTCTCAGGGTGTCTCTCAGTTCCATGCCTGTCCACTCTCGGATGTTGTCCTCCCATCTCTTCCTTTGTCTGCCTCTTCTTCTTCCTCCCCTCACTGTGCCTTGTAAGATTGTTTTAGCAAGACCAGAGGAGCGTGTGACATGACCAAACCACTTCAGTTTTCGTTGTCTGGCGAGTGTTTGAAGGTCAGTATAGGGCCCGATTTCACTGCGGAATATACTGTTCTCTTAATTTACTTAAAGCAGGACAACATAAAATAAAGTGTAACTCATCTTCAACACCACTTCTACACAGAGGGCAATTCAACTCATCCACAGTATGCTTTCTGTACCGATAATAATGTTGAGCAATTTCTGAAATACCTAATCTAAATCTTGCCATTATGAATTTTAAATGTTTGTCTAAGCTAATTTGCAAGTACGTTTTCACTTCATGAGTAGTACAAAATGTTCTGTACATTTCAAACCGGTCGCTGTCTTCCTTATGTGAGTTCCATTCCTGTCACCTGCAAACAATCAATCTTTCTTTAAATTCAATGAGAAACTGTTTAATTTCCTGGACACCTTGATTCATCCATACATATCCAAAACCATATTGGTATAATTTACATCGAATATTTGACGCCCAATTTCTTTTACCTTTTTCATCTAAATCATGTAACATCCTATAGGCTTTACGTGGCAGTCTGTAATTATCCATTCTCGTTAACTTCAACCAGTACCGAATACAACGTATCGTAGAATTTATATGAATTGGATATCTATTAGTTTCGCCATATACAAGATCATTGGGCGTTCGCATTTCAATCCCCAGAAACTTTTTTAAAGCAAATAAGTGTACTTTTTCAATATGGCATGCTGAAGTATCAAGGCCCCAAAGTTCTGCACCATATTGGACAATGGGTTGAACCTGTAAATCAAATAACTTGAGAAACAAAGATAAACTGTCATTATTCAAATTACGTAATTGTCGCAAAATACATAAAACTGCATTCTTACCTTTACTAGACAAATCGATACAGGTTGCAGTGAAGCTAAGTTTTGTTGAAAACAATATACCTAAATATTTATAAGCATTAACTACTGGCATCACAAGATTATTATATGTCCATCTTTCTCTTGGGAGAGACAGAGAGAGAGACAGAGAAAGAGTGAGAGAGAAGGGGAGAGATAGAGAAAGAGAGAGAGAGAAGGGGAGAGACAGAGAGAGAGGAGAGACAGAGAAGAGTGAGAGAGAAGGGAGAGATAGAGAAAGAGAGAGAGAGAAGGGGAGAGACAGATAAAGAGTGAGAGAGAAGGGGGGAGAGAGAGAGAGAAGGGAGAGATAGAAGAGAGAGAGAGAAGGGGAGAGACAGATAAAGAGTGAGAGAGAAGGGGGGAGAGAGAGAGAGAAGGGGAGAGACAGAGAAAGAGTGAGAGAGAAGGGGGGAGAGAGAGAGAGAGAGAAGGGGAGAGACAGAGAAAGAGTGAGAGAGACGAAACGAAACAAAACGAATTTTTATTTCACGAGGGTACTTGAGCGAGCAGGACTGCTCTTTTTTTCATTTTCTTTTTTTCTTTTTATTATTATTATTATTATTATCATTGTTGTTGTTGTTTTGTTTTTGTTTTGTTTTGTTTTTTACATCCATCCAGAAAGAATATAGAATGCAGGAAGAGAAGGGGGCACAGAGAGAGAGAGAGACAGAGAGAGAGAGATTCAAGAGAGAGAGAGAGAGAGAGGAAGTGTGTGGGTTCTTCTTGAAGAGGTCAGAGTTCGCAATGGGACCCCCCACCCTCCCCTATCCCCCACCACCACCACCCTGCACCTATAAAAACCGGTGCTGCGCGCGCAGCCAGGTTAGGTCAGAGGACTCAGGTTGTGGAGAGTTGGAGCTGGTCAACTCGCTTTCCGCTGCATGGTCAAGTTTTTGGTGTTGGTGGTGGTGGTGGTGTGATTGTCCGGGCCCAGTTCTGGAGTGACCACTGAAGGGTTCTGCTCCTCTGTTCTGCTTTTGGGATTGACGTTTTTCTGTTTCCTGTTCTCGCGCCTTGCTGACCGCAACAATGAGTGGGGAAGAGGTGAGAGCCTTTTCTTTTTCTTTTTCCTTTTTTTTTTATTTTTTTTTTATAGATCTATCTATCTATCTATCTATCTATCTATCTATCTATCTATCTATCTATCTATCTATCTATCTGTCTGTCTCTTCTCGCCCTTTATCTTCTTTCTTTGTGTGTTCTGTTTTGTCTGTGTAGTTCTGTTGGATTTTTTTTTTTTTTCGTCGTTTCGGTTTGATTTTGTTTGGGATTGTTTTGTTGTTGTTGTTGTTGTTTGTTCATCAGAAGTTGTTCCAGTAGTAGTAGTAGTAGTAGTAGTAGTAATGATACTACTACTACTAATGATAATGATAATGATAAGTTATACAGCGCCTAATCAAATGATTTTGCTCAAAGCGCTTTACATTGACAATAGTTCCATAGTTTTTAGTATCATTATTATCATTATCATCATGCATATGTGAGTGTGCATGCACACGTTCTTATACTGATATGCACATGTATGTGTCCGAAAATCTACTGTATCTATGTTTGTGTATGATTTTCGATTTATGTTTGTACCTTTGTATGTACTATTATCATCACTATCACCATCACCATCACCACCATCATCACCATCACCACCATCACCCTCACTATCATCACCATCACCACCATCATCATCACCATCACCACCATCATCATCATCACCATCACCACCATCATCATCATCACCATCTCCATCATCATCACCATCACCACCACCATCATCATCATCACCATCATCATCACCATCACCACCATCATCATCATCATCACCACCACCATCATCACCACCATCACCATCATCATCAACATCATCATCATCACCATCATCATCATCATCACCATCATCATCATCATCACCATCATCATTACCATCATCATCATCACCACCATCATCATCACCATCATCACCATTACCATCATCATCATCACCATCACCATAACCAACATCATCATCACCATCACCACCACCACCATCACCATCATCATCACCACCACCACCACCATCTATCAGCACCTATCCCCTCCCCGTGCAGCCCAAGAGACCGCCCATCACCATGGACTACGAGGACCAAGGCCTGCTGCACGAGATGTTTCAGCGCCAGGCCCGCGACACGCCGGACGCCCCAGCCGTGGTCAGCGTAGCGGAGAATCGAACCGTCACCTTCTCCGAGCTGGACGCGTGGACCAACCTGCTGGCCGCGGCTCTGCAGCAGAGGGGGGCAGCCCCTGACCGCTGTGTGGCCATCTACCTGGACAAGACGGTGGACTTCGTCATCTCCTACATCGCCATTCTGAAAGCGGGTGAGTTGGTGGGGTTTTTTTTGTCTGGGTTTTTTTTTTCCTTCTTTTTTTCTTTTTGCTGTTGTTGTTGTTTTGGGTGGGTGTTCGGGGGTTGGGGTGGGAGGTGGAATTCGAGGCTTTTTTTTTTTCTTCTTTTTTTTTTCGGGGGGTGGGGGTGAGGGTGAGGGGGTTGGGATGGATGGGAGAGGGGTGAGTATGGGGGGGGGGGGGGGGGGGGCGGCAAAGGGTTGGATGTATGATCATGTCATTCCCTACATCAGTATGCTTTAATTTGTTGTTTTATTGTTGTTGTTGTTGTTGTTGTTGCTTTGAGTGGTGGGTGTTCGGAGGTTGGGGTGGAAGATGGGATTCGAAGCTTTATTTTGGAGGGATGACTGGAGAGGAGGGGGAGTGGGGGCGTTGGGCGGTCGGGGGCAAAGGGTTGGATGTATGATCAAATCATTTCCTACATCAGTATGCTTAATCAAAGCTGAATTTTTTGGGGGTTGGGGTGTTTTGGGGGTGGAGTTGAATGGGTTGGGATGTGTGAGAGATCTTCAGTTGAATGTATATTATTCACTAGGAATGTTTATTTTGGGGATGGTGTGGTTTGGTGATTGTGGAGTGTTAAGTTGTGTTGTTTTCTCGATGTTCGTGAGTCGTCAAGGGGACGGGGGTGATAGTTGGTTGTGTGTGTGTGTGTGTGTGTGTGTGTGTGTGTGTGTGTGTGTGTGTGTGTGTGTGTGTGTGTGTGTGTGTGTGTGTGTGTATGTTGCGTTGTGTGTGTGTGTGTGTGTGTGTGTGTGTGTGTGTGTGTGTTGCGTTGTGTGTGTGTGTTGTGTGTGTGTGTGTGTTGCGTTGTGTGTGTGTGCGTGTGTGTGTGTGTGTGTGTATTTCTACGCCCACCTGATGAGTCCGACTCGTACATCTCTCTTCTGTTAAAAGATTTTTTCCGAATCTGTGCGGTTTATTCAATTATTTTTTCGTATAATATTCCTTCTAAATGTGAATGGACCACGGATATCATATAGTTGTGTGAAACGTGGTCGACATCAAGGGGTATGTGACCGGGTTTTTTGGGGTTTTTTTTTGCATTGAGAACAGATCGTTCAAGATGTCAGCCGTCAGTTAATCTGCACTTATTGCCGCATTTATTTGTTCCATCATGCAATTTTGTTAATCTGTTTTAATGCCAGCTCAGGTCAGAAATATAAACAATTGCATAACATGAACTTTTAATTTGATTTGATTTGATTTGACTTGTGTTTAAAGGAGGTTGTAGAAAAAAATCACAGTAGGCCTAAACTCTTGTGCAAATGGCGCCTACTCACAGACCATCATCATCATCATCATCTTCTTCTTCACAAAAACCTTCCACGTCAGCCGGTATCGTTCCAATGGAAAAACTCATTGAATATGCACTCAACAACGAAAGCTTTGGTTTTCGTGATACTCTGGAGGATTGTGTTTTTAACAAGAAAAATAGTGCAAAGGGTGGCAAGGGGAAGGGGAAGAAAGGTTGTAAAAAGTCCAGTGACGATTTTGACAATGACGCAATCGCTAATCGTGTCGCAGAGCTTCTCGTCCCTATGTTGTCGTCATCGTTAAAAAATTATTTTGGAACAAAGTCTAAAGAACATTTTATTAACTATTGTCGATGCTGTCACCAAACAGTTTAACCAAGACGTTGAGGTGTTGAAAAAGCAAAACCTCCTTCTTCAGTACAAAATAGATAAACAAGAACAATACAGCCGACGAGAGAACGTTAAAATCATCGGCATTCCAGAACAAGACAACGAGGACCTGGAGGAGGAAGTCAGTAGTCTTCCAGGCTGCGGGCTGTACCATCAAGCCCAGTGAAATAGCTGTTGTCCACAGGTCTGGCCAGAGGAAGACCAACAGCCACAACTCCACTGTTTCCCGTGGCAACGCACCCGCTGGCCGACCTGTGCTGGTGAAATTTGTGTCTCGGCGGACAAAGGCGACGTTGATGGAGAAGCGACGTGCCCTGAAAGAGACCCAGGAGTTCAAGAAAGCCTTCATCAACGACGACCTGACTCCTCTCCGCTCCAGACTACTACACGTGGCAAAGCGCAACGAGGCAGTTGACAGGGTGTCGACAACGCATGACGGTCGGATCCGCTGTGTCCTCAAGAAGACGCCGGGCCAAACTACAAACGCCAAGGTCGTCCTGATTGACAACCCTGATGACCTATTCCACCTTGGTGTGAACAGTGTAGACTTTGAAGCTTTGGGTCTTCAGCATGTTGTGGGATAGGGGTGCGACGGAGGGCAATGCAGTTTTCTTTCAGAAAACGGTCAAAATTTGTTACCTGACAGTCTTGTTGATTGTTTTATTTCACGTGATTGTTGTTCTGCTTTACATGATTCTTCTGTGAACTATTCAAAAAGCTCAGCTGGTGAAAGACATAACATAAGCTTTGTATCACTCAATGTTTGTGGGTTGCGAAGTAGGTTAAAACATAGTGAATTTGTTACACACATTAGTCAATTTGATGTTATCTTATTAACAGAAACAAAAACAGACAAGGAAGATTACTCATTCATTGAAAATGTTTTCTATGAACTTGGTTATACAATACATGTTTTCAGTCGAAAATGTTCATCGTACCAACGTTCAGGTGGTGTTGCTTTTGCATACAAAAAGAAATATTGTAATTATATAACCACTCTACCAAACAAAGACAGCAACTCAACATGGTTCATGATAAAATCATCTTTAACAGGATATGATAAAGATGTGTGTGTTGGAGTGGTTTACATCCTTCCTGAAGGATCAGTGTATAGTAGTGTTGATATGTTTGATGATGTTGAAAACATGCTCTTTGATATACAAAGTAAATATGATTGTTTTATTCTGTCAGCAGGTGACTTTAATGCTTATACAAAAGATTTGAAAGATTTTATTGATCAACATCAGAGTGACAGTAAAGGTCCATTCCATGATTTGATCAATGTTTTAGATGAGCAGTTATATCCAGTTAAGTGTAGACATAATCAAGATAATCGTCGACCAAACAACTATGGGTATAGATTGATTGACTTGTGTAAATCGTCTTCATTGTATATTCTTAATGGAAGAGCAGGCAGAGATGACGGAATCGGAATGTTTACTAGTAATGGCTGTACTGTGGTTGACTACATGATTGGATCCCCCTTTTTGTTCACAAAAATAACAGATTCTACTATTTCCCCTTTTGATGCTTTATTATCTGATGTACACAGCCCGTTGATCTTGTCTCTGGCTACTGAGTGTCACATATTGAACCATATAAATCATACTGATACGGCTGTCATACCGTGTCATAAAAAATGTGCCACATCAAATCTAACAGGTCAGAATGAAATAATACGAAAATGGGAACACGAAAAGGCTGCTTCTTTTCAAGAAAATTTGTCTAACGCTGAGCTTACACACTTAAATGACGCAATCGATGCTGATGATATTGACGTCATAAATGATAAACTCGCAAACATTCTGATTCAGACGGCAAAAGATACTCTCGGGACATATCAAATTCGTACTTCTAAGACAAAACACAGAGATAGTCGCAGCTGGTTTGATTTCACATGCAAACGAAGCCGATCAGAATATTTTAAAGCTAAACACAGAGTAAAAAAAAAAAAAAGAAGAAGAAATTCTAGTAAAAATAGAGACACGCTCTAAAGAGTCAGCAAAAGTTACAAGTCCGTTTTAAAGAAAGCAGAAAAGACGTGGAGGAAAAAATGGCACAGAGAACTACGAAGTTTACGCAAAAGCAATTCAAGAGAACTATGGAATAGAATTAAAAAGAAAAAGAAAACATCATGTCCCATAAACTTAGAAGACATGTTTCACCATTTCAGCAACCTTAACGTTAATGATAATGAACACATTGACAGTACAACGGCAATGCACATTATCAATTTAGAGGATAATGATGATATTTTGAATGCATGTATTACTGAAGATGAAATTACTTCAGCCATCAAAAGACTGAAGAAAGGCAAAAGTGCCTGTGAAGACATGATTCGTAATGAATATATCATCAACAGCGTTCCTTTGCTGACAGAAACATACTGTAAATTATTTAACAAGATACTGGACGAAGGTGTTGTACCAGAAAAATGGGTATCCGGCTTGATATTGCCATTGTATAAAGGCAAAGGTGATACACTTGACTGTGATAATTATAGGGGAATAACTTTGCTGACTGATTATATCAATATAAACAATATACTTTCAGGAGCCCAAGCAGGATTTAGACAGTCCCATTCTACATTAGATCAAATGCTTGTTTTGAAATCACTTATTGATATTTTTTCCATAAAAAAGAAGAAACTTTACTGTGCTTTTGTTGATTTTAAAAAAGCCTTTGATTCAGTTTGGAGAAGTGGGTTATGGCAAAAACTTGTTCATGAAGGCGTGAATGGTAAAATTTTGCGTGTCATAATGAACATGTATGATAGAATTAAGTCATGTGTGTTTTTAAATGGTGAAAAATCTTATTTCTTTAGCATTTGTAAGGGTGTACTACAAGGAAAAAATCTCTCGCCTTTGCTTTTTTTCTCTGTATCTCAATGATTTAGAGTTGTATTTGACTGATCATAAGAGTCCATCTGTTGATCTTTTATTGAATGTTAACATTTCAGAGTTAGATAATTACATGCGATTATTTGTACTGTTGTATGCAGATGACACAATTTTACTTTCAGAGACGAAAGAAGGACTACAGCAGTCCCTCAATGTTTTTCACAAATATTGTTTAGAATGGAAACTAGTGGTCAATGTAAAGAAAACTAAAGTGATCATATTTAATTCTACAAACAAGCTAAAGCCTGTTTTTAAGTTTGGTGATGCATGTTTGGATGTTGTCGATTCTTTTAAATATCTTGGCATCGAAATTAGTAGAAACGGAACTTTTTATAAAGCTAAAAAAATGATTTATGAACAGGGCCAAAAAGCTATGTTTTCGTTACTTCAGTCAGCCAGAAATCAAGATTTACCTTTACATATCATTCTGGACATGTACCAGTCTATGATTGTTCCTATTTTGTTGTATGGTGCAGAAATATGGGGTTATGAAAATGTAGATATACTTGAAAAATTAGAATTGAAATTTTTGAAACGCTTGTTCAAACTGAACAGAAATACTATGACCCAAATTGTTTATGGAGAAACTGGTATTTATCCAATTAGTGTGTTAGTGAGAATGAGATTAGTTCGATTTTGGACCAGTTTAGTGATATCAAACACAGAAAAATATTCTGGGAAAATATATTTGATATTACTTGACTTATATCGAAATGGTATTTATTCTTCAAAATGGATGAGTTGTATCAGACAAATTTTAATAGAAGCAGGGTATTACTGTGTTTGGGATGGTCAATTCTTCTTGGAGAGGGAATCTCTCTGCAAGAATGTCAACATTGCTTTGAGAGATAGTTTTCAAAATCTATGGAGACATGCTCTAGAGGCGAGTAGTAAATGTTTGTTTTATCGAAATTTCAAAAGTGGATTTGGTAGAGAAAAATATATAAGTCAAATGCCTGATAATTATGTTATCAGCTTCTTCAGATTTCGAAGTAGTAATCATAAGCTGGAAATAGAAACAGGGAGACACAAAGGCATACCACGAGAGTTACGGCTTTGTAAGGTTTGTAACATGTCTGTGATTGGTGATGAGTTTCATTTTATAATGGAATGTCCCAATTATGATCAGTTACGAAATAGATATGTTCCTAAAAAATATTTGTCTCCAAAATCGGTTTTTAATTTTTGTAATATGCTCAAAGGAGGCAAAAAAGTCATTTCAGCTGTAAGTAAGATGATTAGATTTGCAAATGTTGCCTAGTTATACTTTTGGAGACATTTGTGTTTTCTCAACTTTTATGTGATATTGTTGTGTATTTGGAAATGTTTGTTCTGGGCACGAAAAGATTATTTTGCAGTAATCCTCCATACTCCGATAGGAGTGAAAGGATAATTAAAACTTGAAACTTGAAACTTGTTGTGTGTGTGTGTGTTGTGTGTTGCGTTGTGTGTGTGTGTGTGTGTGTGTGTGTGTGTAAGAAGAATGTGTCAATCGGTGATGACGATAAGACGAATGTGTCAATCAATGATGATAATACTAAGAAGAAGAACGTGTCAATCACTGTTCCAGGCGCCGCCTACATGCCACTGGACACGTCCTACCCCAACCACATGCTGGGGATGGTTCTGGACGACGCCCTTCCTGTGGTGGTCATCACGTCCACAGAGTATGAGTCCAAGCTGAAGGACGTCCTGGGTATGTGACGTCACTGCTGCCGGCCGCTGCTTTACGTATCTCACGTGCTTTTGTTCGACCTTTTTAGTGTGGTTTATATTTTCGTGCCAGTTAGTGCTTCGCATATCTGACGTGGTTCTTTCGATGTTTTTAGTGTGTTTATAGTTTAGTTTATTTTCAGTGCCATTCATTGATTTACATATCTGACGTGTTGTTTTTCCATCTTTTTAGTGTCTTTATAGTTTAGTTTTGGTGCCAGTCATTGATTTACGTACATATCTATTGTGTTGGGTTTTTTTCGATCTTTTTAGTGTGTCTATAATTCATTTTTGGTGCCAATCAGAGCTTTAGATATCTGACGTACTGTTTTCGACCTTTTTAGTGTGTTTATGGTTTATTTTTAGTGCCAACTAGTGCTTTAGATATCTGACGTGCTTTTTTTCCCGTTGTTTTTAGTGTCTTTATAGTTTATGTTTTTTGGTGTCAGTCAGTGCTTCAGATATCTAACTTGTTTTCTATTCTTGTATCCAAAGTGTGATGTTTTGTTAACCCTTTCACCGCCTGTTAATTGCCGTGTCAGCTGCCGTCACTGCGCGGAAAATACTTCGTATGCTCATCAAATTCACTCCCAGCACACAGCTGTACAGCTGTGCGTCTGTCTGTCCTCTCTCTCTCTCTCTCTCTCTCTCTCTCTCTCTCTCTCTCTCTCTGTGTGCGCCCGGTCTATTCCCTACGCCTCCCCAAATAATTTTTAAAACATATTTTCAAGTGTCTGGGAAGCTGGCTAACGGCAGAATGAATAGACTGTCAAGAAATTAAATTACAATAACACGTAATAGAATTTAAAAAAAAGAAGTTTGAATGCAAAGTTTGGGTAATACGATTGATCACACACTTAGGTAACGTTACAATATCTTAATCATTGGTTATGTTAGAAAATTATTCATAATGAAAAATTATGTTGATTCAGTGAACCCAACGAACAGTGTAATACTGACGTTAAGGCATGGATAAATCAAAACAAACCACAATTAAATGATTGTAAGACTGAAGTTGTTTATCATTTCTTCAGGCAGACTGTCTATAAACAACTCTTTAACTTTCTCTCTTAAAATTGGCGATTCAGATGTAGACTTTGTATCTTCAGTGAAAAAATCTGGGCGTGACGTTTGATTCAAACCTTTCAATGAAGAAACATGTTAATCATCTCTGCAAGGCTGAATACTTTCAAATTCGAAAGATCAGTTCCATACGACATCTCCTTACCACTCAAGCAACACAAACTCTGGTGTGCTCTCTTCTCTTGTCCAGACTTGATTATTGTAACTCACTCTTCATTGGTTGTCTTCAATACTTGATACAAAAAATCCAGAAAGTTCAAATCGCAGCAGGAAGGTTTATCTTTAGAACCAAAAAGACTGACAATATCACTCATCTTCAGCATTCTCTTCACTGGTTACCAGTTTCTGCCGCATCCAGTACAAATCGCAACTCTCACCATCAACTACAGTTTGGGTGCTGTCCCTCAATATCTGAGATAAGTAATTAAAACCCACGCACCCCTACGACAACTCAGATCATCTTCCGATTGACTGCGGCTACTTGCTCCCCGTGTTAAAACCCGATCCTGTTATCAGCATCATTATAATCATATTGTTGTTGTCAGCATCATTATAATCATCATCACCATCATCATCATTATAATTTGTATAATGCTTTTCCATGTAAAGCATGCTCATTTTTGCGCTATATACCTACAATGTAAAAAAAACAAAACAACTACAACCTGACGTTTAAAACAAACATTTAACTCTCGCCATGCGAACGGCGAAAGAGACGACGTTAACAGCGTTTCACCCCAATTACCATCATCAAAATATTGCAAGCGGAAGGCTCTTATACTGAAGACGTGAATGTTGACAAAGAATACCACAATTCTGACGACGGAAGCTAAAGGTTGGGTCATTCAGACACCCACTGGACATCCGAGGGGTCTGTGTAGAGGAGAAGAGAGGACTGGCCGTACTGAGTGAGTTAAAACATTGAAGCGAAAACAAACAACATGCTCACATGTATACCTCACCATGCACAGACACTCCCACCAAGCAGTCAGACACTCAGATTCAACCACGTCACGTTCATCTGTCGGTTCCACCGTCGTTTGTCACACTCCTGGCCTTTTTGTTGTCTGTGCAGACAAGGTGAAACCACTGGTGCTGAAGGAAGGGTGGACAGAGGAGATGCCCAAGCTGATGTCCCCCAAGCTGGTGCCCCCCGCTGTACACTTGGACAACCTGGCTTACGTGGTCTACAGCTCGGGCACCACGGGAAAGCCCAAAGGTAGGGACAGGGCACCTCTGTTGGGTCATGTCTACAGCTCGGGCACCACGGGAAAGCCCAAAGGTAGGGACAGGACACCTCTGTTGGGTCCTGTCTACAGTTCGGGCACCATGGGCAAGTCCAAAGGTAGGGGGACAGGGCACCGGGCAGGCCGGGCACCTCTTTGTTGGGTCCTGACCATGTCGCCAGGGGAAGCGTCACTCACTCAGATCTGATGTGTAAAGAATTAATTAAAAATGATGATGGTGATGATTATCTCTCTCTGTGTCTGTGTGTGTGTCTCTCTCTCTTTATATCTATCTTCTCTCTCTCTCTCATATTTATATATATATATATATATTAGAAAATTTAGAAATATTCTCTCTGTGTGTGTGTGTGTGTGTGTGCGCGCGCGCGCGCGTGCGTGCGTGTTGATGTCAGTAAAATTGATTTTCCGGAATTTCCTGATGACGAGCATCATCATCATACCCCCGAAAACAGAGTATGGCTGCCTGCATGGCTGCCTGCTTGGCGGGCTAGAAACGGCCATACACGTAAAAGCCCACTCGTTTACACCATACGAGTGAACGTGGGAGTTGCAGCCCACGAACGAAGATGAAGAAGAAAAAGAAGAAGAAGAAGAGTCATAACAGCAATAATGATAATAAACACTTATTCAGCTGCTTTTTATAAAGCTCCAAGCATTTTTTTAACGAACAAAAGTCATTAAGCATTATTGACCGGATAAAGCACTCAGTATATGAATAAAACGATAATTTGGATTTCCGTGTGCACACACAAGCTCAAAGCGCTTTCCACGGGTTGGCAAAACCCATTGTAAGCATTGTATTTGTATTTATATTTCTTTTTATCACAACAGATTTCTCTGTGTGAAATTCGGGCTGCTCTCCCCGGGGAGAGCGCGTTGCTATACTACAGCGCCACCCACTTTTTTGTTGTTTTTTTTTTCCTGCGGGCAATTTTTTTTTTCCTATCGAAGTGGATTTTTTCTACAGAATTTTGCCAGGAAAACCCTTTTGTTGCTGTGGGTTCTTTTACGTGCGCTAAGTGCATGCTGCACACTGGACCTCGGTTTATCGTCTCATCCGAATAGCTAGCGTCCAGACCACCACTCAAGATCTAGTGGAGGGGGAGAAAATATCGGCAGCTGAGCCGTGATTCGAACCAGCGCGCTCAGACTCTCTCGCTTCCTAGGCGGACGCGTTACCTCTAGGCCATCACTCCACTCTCTTGTTGACGGAATACCACACTAACTCAGCGGACACAAATAACACAGACTTACACTGATGCTGACTGCAGGAATCCAGTGCCCACACCGAGGGTCTGTGTTCTCCTACCACGCGCGGCATGTGCTCTACCCGTACAGTGAGGGAGACCGGGAGGCCTGCAACGTCTTCTTCACCTGGGAGCTGCTGCGGCCTCTCATCAAAGGTACTGGCACTTTTTGGGGTGGGTTGGCTGGGGTGGGTGTGTGTGAGGGTGAGGGTGTGTGTGTGTGTGTGTGTGTGTGTGTGTGTGTGTGTGTGTGTTGTCAGCGTGTGTGTGTGTGTGTGTGGTTAGGGTTGGGGGTTGGGACCGTGGATATCTGGGTGGATAGGATAACTAGGTGCGAGGAAGTAGGGTACAGGTAGTTAGGGTGGACAGGGTGGATAGGATAGCTAGGTGCGAGGAAGTAGGGTACAGGTAGTTAGGGTGGATAGGGTGGACAGGATAGCTAGGTGCGAGGAAGCAGGGTACAGGTAGTTAGGGTGGACAGGGTGGATAGGATAGCTAGGTGCGAGGAAGCAGGGTACAGGTAGTTAGGGTGGACAGGGTGGATAGGATAGCTAGGTGCGAGGAAGTAGGGTACAGGTAGTTAGGGTGGATAGGGTGGACAGGATAGCTAGGTGCGAGGAAGCAGGGTACAGGTAGTTAGGGTGGACAGGGTGGATAGGATAGCTAGGTGCGAGGAAGTAGGGTACAGGTAGTTGGCTGGACAGAGGGTTGTTTGGCTGGCTGAGAAGATGGGTGCACATGGACTTAGAAATCATCTGGGTTCGTGGGAAGGGTTCCCATGTAAGCGGCATTGAGCCTATCTTCTTCTGGAAACTGTTGCGCCGAATTCTGTAGGGGATCAAAACTGTGGCTGGTAGTTGATTGTAGTTGTTCTGGGATCAGGGTGGGGGGAGGGGGGGGGGGAAGGAGGTAGGGACATCTAGCTATGTGGGAGAGTGGGCGGGTGGTGGTAAAACGTAGTTTTTCTTTTCTTTCTGGGATGTACAGCGTCCTGATGGAGTAGGGGTGTGGTGTTTTGTTGGAAGGGGATCTGGTGGAGATTTGCGATCACGGGGTACCTTGTTGAGCGGGTGACTGGGTAGGCTGGTTGTCTAGCTGTGTGGGGGAAGACATGTCCGTGGATGTTTGATGCAGCAGCGTCTTCTCTGGAGTCTGTCGCGTCCTCTGCTTGAAGATACAGATGATTTTAGGGTGTTTTTTTTGTTTTGGGTTTGTTTTTTTTGGGGGGGTGGGGGGTGGGGGGGGGGGGGTGGGGTAGGTGGCATGGAAGATGGGTGTGGAAAAGAGCTGGTTGTATGCAGGTTGCGTCATTTAAAAAAAAAAAAAATTATGTGAACTATGGAAGTGCTGCTTTTTGGTTTAATTCGTGTCTTACTCTGGTGATATTTTATTTTCAAATGAACTATGATCTTTGTAGTTGCATATTTTGTGAAGAGAGAGAGAGAGGAAGAGAGAGAGAGTGTATGTGTGCGTGTGCATGCGCGTGGTGTGTGTGTGTGGGGGGGGGGGATATGCAATACGGCTTGGCTGACTGAAATGGAGAGGCACGTAAATTTCAGTAATGTGTATAATGTATTTGTATATAGCTATTTCCATTTGGTGCCCTATAATTTATCTTTTTATTTTCTATTCATTTTATTTGTTTGTTGTTTTCTTCTTATGTTGAACATGTGCTGCTGCCAAAAAGAAAATCTCTGTACCAAAGTATAGACAATAAAGTTTGTGTATTGTGTGTGTATATTGTATTGTGGAAATTCTGTTTCTTCCCCTCAAAGATAAAATGTGTTTGCGTGTTTGTATACATCCTAGTTGCAACGTCTTTTTTTGTCTTCCTCATCAACATTAAAGAGGAGGGGTTTTTTGTTTGTTTGTTTTGTTTTGTTTTGTTTTTTGTTTGTCCCGGACTTTCTTGGGTCGACCATCATTTTATTTTGCATATAAATTCATTATGACAATTCAGAATAGATGGAAAAGAGAAAAAAAAATCTGAATACAGTGAACATTAACAATTACAGATGTAAGTCAGTATACTTTATAGTCCATAACACAATCAACTAAAAACGAGAGTTAAAGAGGAGTTGGTTAGTGGTCGATGGGTTAGTGCCATATAGAGTCTCTTTCCAAATGTCTGATTATGTCTTTACTTTGCTTAGTTCAGTTGTTTGTTATTGGTTTTTTGTTACGGTTTATTCTTGCGTTGATTTGTGTGTCTGTTTCTGAGTTTACGAGCAGCGAACTGGAATTCAAAGGAAACGAATTATGACCACATGTCGACAAGAGTGCAACAGCTTTCAAAACCGATGTGTCATCAAAGGCTGCGTATATTTAGTGTCGCCTTTTCTTGCGCATCCCTAAACAAATTGCGACGCAGTCACACTCAGTCAAGACCGACCCAGCATCATCCAAAAACTGTTTTATATTAGTGGCAGTGTTCATGACTGTGTTCGGTTTTCACAGACGTTCCCCTTCCCAACCTCTCCCCCACATACCCACACACCCCTGCAATGCCACACCACACCACACCACACCGCACCGCACCGCACCGCACTGCACCACACCACACCACACCACACTGCACCACACCACACCACACCACACCACACCACACCGCACCACACCACACTGCACCACACCACACCACACCACACCGCCCATCCCTAACCCTCTGCCCCACACAGCAACACCACCAAGTTAAAGGTCAAAAAAGTACAGTGTCCTTTCACGGTCACGGAGGCAGTGAGTTCTTTCCTACTGTGCCCAGGGCTCGGCATAGGAAGGCGGGGCCCAGTCCTCTCCTTCCGCCGTTTTAACCTTCCTCAACCGAAGTCAGGTACCCGGGCATACACACCTGGGTGGAGTGAGGGAAAATCGGAGTACAGTGCCTTTCCCAGGGACACAACACCATGCCGAAACAGGGGCCTCGAACCCTGATCACTGGTGTATACTGGATCAGAAGTCCATCGCCTGCCCGATTCTAACACGGCGCCTCCTACATCATCATCACCATCACCAGGACTCGGGGGGTTCTTTCGTGGTTTCAGTGCCGGCCATGTCCACAACGATGTGCTGGTCGCTATGACGACACACAGACACACACACACAGACACACACACACACACACACACACACACACACAGAGGAGGAGGAGGGAGAGAGGGTCACTGACAGCATTGCTGCTCAGTTCTTTTGCCGCTGATCCTGCAGCGCCCAGTTTGAATGTACCCCCCCCCCCCCCCCGACCCTTCCACCCCACCCCCTGAACCCCACACCCACTCCTACAACAACAACACACACACCTCACTCCCCCCCCCCCCAACCCCTCTCCCCCAACCCTCCTCAACCCCCACCCCCCCTTCAAACTTAACAGTATCACGGAATCCTCCCAACCCTCCTGTTCCCCTTCTTCTCCACCCCCACACGCCCCCCCCCTCCCCCGCACATCCCACCACCACAGCCCCCCCCTGTGACAGCAGCCTGTGTGTGTGAGCAGTGTGCCGTGATCCCTGTGCAGGAGTGCCGATGTACCCCCTGCCCAACTCCGTCATCTTCGACCCCCCGTTGCTGTGTCACCACGTGCACGTGCTCGCCATCACGCGCATGCTTTTCACGCCCTCCCTGCTGGAGACCTTGCTCAACTCGCCCGACCTTGATCTCCCCACCGCCTTCAAGACCATGAGGTTTGTGCTCCGCACAGACGCACGCACGCACGCACACTAAACACGAATACGAAAACCTCAAAGCTTGAACAAATAGACATTGAGTTACCAGAACAAAACAGAACCAAAAATATGTACAAAACGAAGAAAAAAACAAAAATTAAACACACACACACACACACACACACACACACACACACACACTGACACACACACACACACACACACACAGAACGAAAGCAAAACAAATGAAAAAAAAAGTTCAAACTTTGTGAGAAAGCTGTTCTGACAGACAAACAGTAATTGGTTAAGTGACCACCTCGTGGTTTCAAATTTATGAGAGAGAGAGAAAAAAAAGAAACAGAATAAAAGAAAGGAACGTGAAATAAAAGGAAATAAAATAAAATGAGATGGAATGCAATGTAATGTAATACAATGGAATGCAATGCAAGAAAACGAAACGAAGTGAAACTAAACGAAAAGATCACATCAAACCATACCCAAACAAATCAAACCTAACCAAACGAAACAAACCCAACCCAACCAAACCAAACCAAACAAACCAAACCAAACCAAACCAAACCTAACCAAACAAACCTAACCAAACCCAACCAAACCCAACCAAATAAACCCAACCCAACCCAACCAAACCCAACCAAACCAAACCAAACATAATCTTACCAAAACACACCCAAACCAAACCAAACCAGACATAATCTTACCAAAACACACCCAAACCAAACATAATCTTACCAAAACACACCCAAACCAAACCAAACCAAACATAATCTTACCAAAACACACCCAAACCAAACCAAACCAAACATAATCTTACCAAAACACACCCAAACCAAACGAAACCAAGCCCAGGCAGTGCTCTGCTGGTGTTGCAGACATATCTGGTTCTCTGGGGAGGTGGTGACAACCTCGCTGTTCAAGCGCTGCATCTCCACCCTACCCTGGGTCCACTTCATGAACATGTACAGTGTGTCCGAGTGCCACGACGTGTCCTGTGTTGACCTGTCAGAGTACTACGAGAAGAATGGGGTCAGTGTGTGTGTGTGTGTGTGTGTGTGTGTGTGTTTCGTTGGGAGAATGGGTATGTGTCATAGGGAAAATGGGTGTGTCTTATTTGAAGAATGGTGGGCGGGCGGTGGGGTGTGGGGGGTTCGTTGGGAGAATGAGTGTATGTCACAGGGAGAATGGGTATGTGTCATAGGGAGAATGGGGTGTGTGTTATTGGAAGAATGGTGTGTGTGTGTGTGTGTGTGTGTGTGTGTGTGTGTTTTGTTGGGAAAATGGGTATGTGTCATAGGGAGAATGGGTGTGTTTCGTTGGGAGAATGGGGTATGTGTCTTAGGGAGATGGGGTGGGTGTGTGTTTCATTGGTAGAATGGGTATGCGTCACTGGAAGAATGGGGTAAGTGTGTGTATGTGTCATTGGAAGAATGGGGTGAGTGTGTGTATGTTTCATTGGAAGAATTGGTGAGTGTGTGTGTGTGTCATTGGAAGAATTGGTGAGTGTGTGTGTGTCATTGGAAGAATGGGGTGAGTGTGTGTGTCAGTGGAAGAATTGGTGAGTGTGTGTGTGTATCATTGGAAGAATGGGGTGAGTTTGTGTATGTGTCATTGGAAGAATGGGGTTAAAGTATGTGATTGGTTGCCTTGTAGTTGTTTGGTGGTGGTTTGGTTGTTGGGTTGTTTTGTTGCTGTTGTTATTGTTGTTGATGATGGTGGTCGTGGTTGTGGTTTTGTTGGTGTACGAGTGCCACCACGTGGCCTGTGTCCACCTCACGGGTTGTTTCGAGAAGGATGGGGTGGATGAGTTGGTGTCAACTCAAAATCTTTGTTGACGGAGGAAATAGATGAGCAAGTAACATGTTGTTGTTGTTGTTGCTGCTGCTGCTGCTGCTGCTGTTGTTATTGTTTGCATCCAGCCCTCGCCCTAAAGATTATATGACTGGTTGTTTTGACTTACTTGGTGGTTTGGGGGATATTTGGTTGTTGTTGGGTGCTTTTTTGTTGTTGTTTTTATTTGTTTGTTTGTTTGTTTGTTTGTTTGTTTTTTGCTGTCCCATCATCTGCACCGTTTCAGTGGCATTACTCCCACGCCGCTCATTTAGATTCCTCCATACACGGCCACACCCGAGTTCGTCCGTCACAGTTCCAGCGTCGGCAGTCCGCAGGTAACAATCGATGTTAGGTCACCAGGAGGCCACACACCAGAGGAGACCCTGCACTGCTGCTGAGTCACTTCGGTGGTGTTCAGTGGTGCCTGTTCTGATTTAAGGTACTCAGGACACCACAAACTAAGCCCCGTACTAACGACAATAATGACTAAGCGCGTTGGGTTACGCTGCTGGTCAGGCATCTGCTTGGCAGATGTGGTGTAGCGTATATGGATTTTTCCGAACGCAGTGACACCTCCTTGAGCTACTGAAACTGAAACTTAGTCGTGGAGCCAGACTGAGTGAGCGTCCCTCCCAGAGTGGAGACCACCACATCGTCCCTCAAACAACAGGCCCCATGAATCTGCCGACACTGAAGACATTGACAGGACTCACCCCAAGCACAGAAGTGGAGGGGCGGGATATTTGGTTGTTGCTGGTGTTCTTGCTGTTGTACGTGGTGGTGATGGTGGTGGTTAGGGAGTGGTGATAGTGGTGGTGGTTTTGGCGGTGAATCCTTTAGTTCGTGTTGTCTGTCTGCCCCCCCCCCCTCTCTCTCTCTCTCTCTCCCTCTCCCCTTCTTTCAGTACTTGAAAACAATAACGAGAACGACAGCAACGACATCAGTAATGACAAAATCAGCAACACGAAGTACATTTCTTTGGTTAAACACGGTATTATACGTGACAGCTGAATAGACAGCAGTTTGAGGAAGTTAATGAGTGAATAAATGGAAGATTAAGTAGATAAACGAAGGAATAGATTAAATACAAAAAAGAAAAAAAAGAAAGAAAGAAAGAAAGAAAAAACGCTCCTACTCACGTTCCGATGAAACTGACTGGAATTGTGACGGATATGGAATCATGTTTTTCCTGTATCAGAAAAAAGCTGTACCGTTTAGTCAATATCTCAAGTGAAAAAAAACACAAAAAAACACACACACTTTTTTCCAGCAGAACTGGAACAGATGGACGAGGAGGAGGAGTTTTGTTTACTGTCCCGTCACACATATCGGTGACTGAAGACATTTTGTTAAAGTATTTATGAATACATTTGAGTATTATCGGTTAGAAGGGGTGGGAGATGTGAATGAATGGAGGGTTGGGGGAAACTGGGCAAATGAGGGTGAAATGAGGGTGAAATTTGAAACAAATTTCCAAATACAATTACAGCAAATTACTTAAAGGACTTCGTAAAAGAGAAGTCGTGAAACTGACAAGCGAAACAACTGATAATGAATGCAAAAAGTCGAAAACATCAACGTTCTCAGTCACTTGTGAAGACACACTTTCGTGTACATAAGGCTTCATCACGCTACAGTAAAAAAAAAAATTATACGATGCTTAATTGTCAAGTTACTAAAGCATATGCACTTGACATTAGAACAATACTTGGTCCGCAATAAATTTGATAATAGTCTGAGAGCTAAACTCAGAACTGGTCTGCGAATCGGACCAATGTCTGAGAGAGTCAACTGACGAGGTTTTACACTTTGAATTCAAGCACCTATAAAAGTCTCTTTCTAGTATATTGCTTATTTCCTTGTATGACAATGGGCAATATACTTTAAAACTCTCTGTATGATGGGCGTGATGATGGAATCATACAGCTCACAGCAGTACGGCTGAAATAGAGAATGTATCATAGTGACCAAGTCGCAAACATTCTGCGTATTGAACAGAGACAGTGGGATACAGACATATAAAGAAACAGACAGACAGACACAGAAACAGACAGACACAGACAGACAGACACAGAAACAGACACACGGATACAGAAACAGACACAGAAACAGACAGACACAGAAACAAACAGAAACAGACAGACAGACACAGAAACAGACAGGCAGATAACAGAAACAGACACACAGATACAGAAAACAGTCAGATACAGAAACAGACAGACAGAGAAATGACACAGACAGACAGAGAAATGACACAGCACAGAACAGTTCATTAAACGTGGTTATAACATCCCAGGACATTAACAGTAGAAGACGAGAACAACATAAACGTGGCAACGACAGCTTTTTTAAACAAAGGACAGATCCACAAAAACCTCCATACAAAGTGCAACAGATGTGCAGGACTTTCCCAATTACACTGAAGATCAGATGAAATAATATCGTAAAATGATAGGGTATTTGTACGGGTGTGTGTGTTGGAGGAGCGGGGGCGGTAGGAAGGGGGGTGGGGGGGTGGGGGTGTTGTCTTTTTTATTTTTTTATATATATAATTATTATCATTGTCTTTGTTTTGTTTTTTATGGTGTATTTATTTGTTTTTCTTTTGACTGCTTGGGAAAGGCCGTTTGTTCAGTAGCCAACTGTGTAACTGTGTGGACCTTTATAATAAAACACTTTATACTGTGACTAATTGCGGTGGATGTGGTCAGCTGTCACACTCAGTGACTGAAATGAGAGTGATGGAGGGGCATTGTGATGATGATGATGATGATGATGATGGTGGTGGTGGTGGTGGGGGGTGGGGTGCGGGTGACGAGGAGGAGGAGGGGGAGGAGGGGGATGATGACGTCTTCCTGCCGCCAGACTTTCCAAATGACGTCACCACGAGCATGGTGAAGACAGGCAACGTGGGTGACCTCTGTCTGTCTGTCTGTCTGTCTGTCTGTCTGTCTCTCTCTCTCTCTCTCTCTCTCTCTCTCTATATATATATATATATATATATATATCTTTTTCTCTTCTTCACTCCCCCCTTTCCTCCACACCTGTTTCTCTCTCCTTCATTCCCACTTCTCTCTCTCCCTCTCTGTCTCCCTCCCTCCCCCCTCACCCCTCTCTCTCTCCCACTCTCTCTCCCCCTCTCTCTCTCCCTTCCCCCCTCTCTCTCTCTCCCTCCTTCCCCTCTCTTTCTCCCTCACTCCCCCTCTCTCCCTCCCTCTCTCTCCTTCCCCCTCTCTCCCTCTCTCTCTCTCTCCCTCTCTCTCCTTCCCCCTCTCTCCCTCTCTCTCCCCCTCCCCCTCTCTCTCTCCTTCCCCCCTCTCTCCCTCTCTCTCTCTCCCTCTCTCTCTCCCTCCGTCCCTCTCCCTCTCTCTCTCCCCTCTGTCCCCCTCTCTCTCTCCCTCCTTCCCCCTCTCTTTCTCCCTCACTCCCTCTCTCTCCCTCCCCCCCTCTCTCTCCTCTCCCCTCTTTCCCCCTCTCTCTCTCCCTCCCTCTTTCCCTCCCTCCCTCCCCCCTCTCTCTCTCGCCCTCCCTCTGTCCCTCCCTCTCCCTTCCTCTCTCTCTCTCCCTCTCTTTCTCCCTCTATCTCTCTCCCCCTCCCAGCATGATATTTCTATTGATAAATGGTTTGGGCATTTTAAAGCCTTACTTGATAAAGATTTATCATATGATAGTGATGAATATGTGTTACCAGATGTGGAGAATCATTCTATGAATCGCCCTATTTCACAAGAAGATGTTCTTTTTGCGCTTAGAAAAGTAAAAAACAGCAAAGCTGCGGGTCCCGATGGTATTCTTGGGGAATTCTTAAAAACGTCTTGTGAACAAAGTATACAATTTTTCGTAAAGTTTTTCAACAAGCTATTTGATGAGGGCATTTATCCTGAAAGCTGGTGTGAGGCTGTTATCTTTCCATTATATAAGAAGGGTGATATTAATGATACAAATAATTATAGAGGCATATCACTGTCAAATATTAGTAGCAAAGTGTTTAGTACAATAATTAATAGGCGACTTCAGGAATTTGTTGAGGAAAATAATATAACTGGGGAGTATCAAGCTGGTTTTAAGCGAGGATATTCAACAACTGACCATATGTTTACTCTTTTGGCCTTAATTCAGAAACAGTTTTCTTATAATCACAAACTTTATTTTGCCTTTATTGATTTTGAAAAGGCGTTTGATTCTATTAACAGGAACATATTATGGCCTATCTTAATTAAACATGGTATTAGAGGAAAGCTTTTTAATTGTGTTAAGAATATGTATAATGTTGTAAAAACAAGAATCAGATCTGGAGACAAGCTTACTGATTATATTAATTGTACTAGAGGTGTGAAACAAGGGGATGTGTGCAGTCCTATCTTATTTTCATTATTCATAAATGAATTGGCAATAGAAGTAATAGAGAAGGGTAGGCATGGTGCTATGTTTACAATTGATTATTTTGAATTGTTTGTTTTATTACTAGCGGATGATATAGTTTTATTCTCAGAAACTGTTACTGGTTTACAGTCTCAACTAAACAGCCTGAAAAATGCAGCAAGTAAATTACAGTTATGTGTTAATTTGAATAAAAGTAATATTGTTGTATTTAGGAAGGGGGGGGTACTTGGCAGCGAGGGAAAGGTGGTTTTTTGATGGTGTTGCATTGTCTGTTGTGAATGCTTATAAATACCTTGGAGTCCTTTTTTCAACTCGTTTAAGTTTTGTAGCAGCATGTAGAGACCTGTCTAGTAGAGCAAAAAATGCATTGATATTTGTGTTGAGGAAATTATTTGTATTGAATAGCAATTCTTTGGATCTTTTTCTTAAAATTTTTGATGCTCAAATACAACCCATTGTGCAGTATGGATCAGAACTGTGGGGACTGGATAAAAAAGCTATTGTGCATTGTGAGTCGGTGCATTTGTTTGGGTGGTTAAAAAAGTTTTTAGGAGTTAGTATGAGAACACCAAATGACTTAGTTTATGGTGAGACGAATAGGTATCCTATTTATATTAACTCTGCAGTTAGATGTGTCAGTTACTGGCTAAAATTAACAAAAATGAATAATGATAGATTGCCACGAAAAGCTTATGATATGTTGTATGATTTAGACTTGAAGGGAAAAAATAACTGGGTTTCTAATGTACGATTATGTTTATTTGAACTTGGTTTTGGGTATGCTTGGGTTAATCAATCCGCCAACGACTGATTGACTGCAGATGGCAAGATTGGGAAAACCACATTAAATATAGTGACAGATTTGATTTATATAGAGTGTATAGTTCGACTCATTTAGTGAAGAAATATCTGTCTCTGAATTTAGATCGTTATTTACGATTTATCTTGACCAGATTTAGATTTGGCATAACCGAAATTAATGTTCATCAGTTTCGCTATAACAATAGAAATAAATTTGCTTTATTATGTCCATTGTGCAAAGTCTCTGTTGAAGATGAAGTTCATTTTGTCTTGATATGTCCTGCTTTGCACCATCTTCGTGTGAAATTCTTACCAAAGAAGTATTATACAGATCCATGTTTGTTCCGATTAGGTCTACTGATGGCTTCTAGTAATGAAAATATCGTTCGTAGTTTGGCACTTTATCTCTTCAAAGCATTTCAGCTGCGAGTATCTCTTGTATCATAAATTTTGTGAGGACCTGTGGTGCTCATCTATGTATTGATTATTAACTGTTGTTGCCCTTCTTCATATGGGGCCAAGGCCTTAAATGAATAAAATATCTCAATCTCAATCTCTCCTCCTCCACCCTCTCTTTCTCCCTCTCCCTCCCACCCTCCCCCTCTGTCTCTCTCCCCCTCCCCCCTCTCTCTCCCTCCCTCCATCCCCTCTCTCTGTCTCTCCTTCCCTCTCTCTCTCTCCCTAACCCCCTCTGCCTTCCTCCCTCCCTCCTCTCTCTCTCTCTGTCTCGCCTCTCCATGTAGGTTTACGAAGTGACAGCGAAACAGACAGAGTCCGCAGAGCTGAGTTTCACGAACCATGGCTGACGTCAGCCCATAACGTCCAGTTCTTCAGGGTTTGGTTCTTGGTTCCAAGAAGATTGCGTTGATTTTGTGGTGTATGTTTGATATGATATATATAGATATGATATGTATGTATGATAGTCAGTCATGGTCGACCATGGCCATCAGAACAGCAGAAGAGGTTAACCGCTGCACCGACCATCTGGACTAGAATTTGTTCACAGTGGAGAGTGTCTTGCCCCAGTTTCCCACTGACAAGACAAGCCACACTGTGTGCTGGTTTCAGGACTCTCTGATGGCCCGCAAGTTCTGTCCCGTGGGCAAGGTGATCCAGGGAGTGCACGTGGTCATCCTGGGAGATGATGGCAAGCCGCAGCCCGTGGGATGCTCCGGGGAGGTGAGGGGTGCTGGGGGCTGTGAATGGCTCGGTTCGTGTGTGTGTGTGTGTGTGTGTGTGTGTGTGTGTGTGTGTGTGTGTGATAATGAGAGAGAGGGAGAGTGTATACTATGTGAAAGAGAAATTTGAGAGAGAGAGTGAGAGAGCATGAGTGAGTGAATGAGTGATTGAGTTTGTGTGTGTGTGTGTGTGTGTGTGTGCGCGCGCGCGCGCGCGCGCGTGTGTGTGTGAGAAACAAAAAGAAAAAAAAGAGGAAGATATAAGGACACAGACACAGAGAGACAGGGAAGAAGAAATAGTTTAATGAATAAAAACAACATCGACACGCTTCCGTCACCAACACGTTTAATTTGTGGTGTGTGAGGGTTTGTATATATTTTTTTTTGTTTTTGTTTTTTTGTTTGTTTTTGTTTTTGTTTTTCTAATTGTTGTTGTTCGTTTGGGTTGTTGTTGTTTTTTTGTATTTTTTGTTGTTGTTGTTGTTTGCTGTTGTTTGGGGTGGTTTTTTTTCTTCTTTTTTTCTTTAAATCCAAAATATTTAAAAAAAATTATACAAGAAGAAGACACACACCAAAAAAACAACAACAACAAGAACAAAAAACCCCAGAATTCTCCAAAAACAAACACACCGACGCCAGCCGTGAGCTTTCTACCACCTGACGCAACACGCACTGTCTGTCTTGACCAGATCTACGTGGGGGGTCCCGGTCTGGCGCGTGGCTACATCAACCGGCCAGAGGAGCAGGCCAAGCGCTTCATCCCCACCCCCCAGTGGGTGCCCCCATCCTTCGGGAAGCGGCTTTACAGGACAGGGGACTGCGGCTGCATGCTGTCCGACGGCTCTCTGGAGATCCACGGCCGTGTGGACACCATGGTCAAGATCCGTGGATACTCCATTGAAGTTCAGGTGTGAGGGGGTTTGGTGGGGTTGGTGAATGGATTTTGTCATTTATTGTTTGTTTTTTTGTTTTTGTTGGGTTTTTTGTTGGTTTTTGTTGTTGTTGTTTTCTTCTTCTTCGTCGTTCGTGGGCTGCAATTCACACGTTCACTCGTGTGTACAATATATAAATATATATTGTAATGAACGTGACATTTTTATGGATTTTTGTTCAATATTTCGTACTTATTGAATTCAACTCGTTCAAATTTATATATCATTGTCATGATCATCGTCGTTCTGATCATCATTTTATCAAAATTATTATTATTATCATTATCATTATTATTATTATTATTATTATCATTATCATGTAATCATTATCATCAGCAGCAGCTTCGTTATCATCACCATCATCATCATCATCATCATCACCAGCATCATCATCATCACCATCATCTCATTATCATCATCATCACCATCATTATCATCAACAGCAGCAGCCTCGTCATCATTATCATCATCATCATCATCATCATCATTATCATCATCATCATCATCATCGTCATCATCACCATCACCACATTCATCAGAACTACTGAGCACTGTGAGTTTGATAGTTTCAGAATTTGTTGGTTGTATTTTCGATTGTGTACTATTTACGATTATGTGCTATGACTTGTGTGCGTGCGTTCACGTGGGCTTGTGTGTGTTGTTGTAGGTGTGTGTGTGGGAGGGGGGGCGCGGGGGGGGGGGGGGGGGGAGGATGAATAATTCTTAATTATGTTTGGTATCTTGTGCTCAGTTTTTTTCCTTTTTGATATTTACAAATGTGTTCTTAACTGTAAACGCCTGGGGCTTATTTTCAAGATTAGGCGTAAATGCTCATGATGATGATGATGATGATGATGATGATGATAATCCTCAACCGCCCCTCTTTTCATTCGAATATACAGAAAAGTCGATTTCTAATTAATAATAACAATCATCAATATCATAGAAATGATAATAATCCAAATAATGATAACAATATCATTTATTTTCAGTCTAATATCATCATCTTAGATGAACAGACTATAAATTAAAAAAACAAAACAAATAACGAACGATAATGATCATAATAACAATAATAATAATAATAATGATGATGATGATGATACCCCCCACCCCCCACACCCCCCTCGCAGGCCGTGGAGTCAGCCCTGCTGCTGCTGCCCATGGTGTCAGCAGCCGTGGTGTTGGTGCGCGGGGAGGAGGGCGAGGACAAGTTCCTCGTGGCCTACATCGTCAAGGAGGGTCAGACCAGCAAGAAGGAGATCCGGGGGGAGCTCAAGAGACGTCTGCCCTTCTACATGATCCCTTCATACTTCGTCTTCCTCGACAGGTAAAACAGGGGGGAGGATGGAGGGGGTTGGGTTGGGGGGGAGGGGAAGGGGTATGTGTGGAGGGGTGGAGGGGTTGGGGAACAGGAGGGTGGGTAGAGAAGGTGGGAGAAGGGGCGGTGGAGGGGATTGGGGGAAAATGGGGAAGACAAGACGAGTCAAGACAAGACAAAAATTCTTTATTTTCGAGGATAATAGAATAAGCACGCGCGCTTTTTTTTTCTGCTTTTTTTTCATCCAGTCCCCCCCCCCCCACCCCCACCCCCACCCCCTTAAAAACCGGGTCTACACTACACAATACTGCATTATATGTCATTGCATGAGAGAGAGAGAGTGAGAGAGAGTGTGTATGTGTGTGTGTGTGTGTGTGTGTGTGTGTGTGTGTGTGTGTGTGTTTGTCCATGGTTATAGCTTAACAAATTTATTTCCTCTGGAAATACATTCTCTCTCAACACAAGCTTTGCCATAGATTTGGAAATTTGATATTAGATAGGATGCTTCTTAATTGCTGTGCATGAGAAAAGAAATACGTGTGCCACGTTTTGGGGTTGTGTGTGTGTGTGTGTGTGTGTGTGTGTGTGTGTGTGTGTGTTTTGGGTTGTTGGTTTTTGTTGTTGTTTACTCTACAGGGCCAGTATAATTAATTATATGAAATCAGTGCCGAGTCTCGGTCCCTGTATGTTTTGTGACCTAAGGCATTGTACCACTTCCTTCCGACTTTTAAGTTCCCGAATTCTCTCTCTCTCTCTCTCTCTCTCTCTCTCTCTCTCTCTCTCTCTCTCTCTCCCTACTTCTCTCTCCCTCTCTCCCCCCTCTCTCTCATTCTCTTTCTCTCTCTTCTGTCTGTCTGTCTCTCTGTCTGTCTGTCTGTCTGTCTGTCTGTCTGTCTCTCTCTCTCTCTCTCTCTCTCTCTCTCTCTCTCTCTCTATCTCTCTCTCTCTCTCTAAGGCATTCAAACTGCGACCAACTCTGATGTCTGAGAATACTGCAGTTTGTTCTTGATTAAATGATCGCTTATTTCTTGTTGTTTTTCTTATATTATTATAATCATGTGTATGTACCCCCTTCATGAGGGGCACGTCCTATACATGAATAAATTATCCGTATCTGTATCCCTCTGTCTCTCTGTCTGTCTGTCTGCCTGTGTCTGTCTCTCTGTCTCTGTCTCTATCTCTCTCTGTCTCTGTCTCTGTCTCTCTCTCTCTCTCAGCATCCCGGTCGAGACTCACACGGGCAAGCTGGACAAGAAGGCGTTGCCTCCCTTTGACCGCGGGGTGACGGAGGAGGTGGTGGCGGAGGGCCGGCCCACCACGGACATGGAGGTGCGACTGGCCGGCATCTGGGCGGAGGTGCTGCACGTGCAGGAGGTGGACATCCACGAGAGCTTCTTTGACATGGGAGGGTGAGTGACATCCTCCAGAGCTTTTCTGACATGGGAGGGTGAGTGACATCCTCCAGAGTTTCTTTGACAGGTGAGTGACATCCTCCAGAGTTTCTTTGACAGGTGAGTGACATCCTCCAGAGCTTCTCTGACATGGGAGGGTGAGTGACATCCTCCAGAGTTTCTTTGACAAGTGAGTGACATCCTCCAGAGCTTCTCTGACATGGGAGGGTGAGTGACATCCTTCAGAGCTTCTTTGACAGGTGAGTGACATCCTCCAGAGCTTTTTTGACAGGTGAGTGACATCCTTCAGAGCTTCTTTGACAGGTGAGTGACATCCTCCAGAGCTTCTTTGACAGGTGAGTGACATCCTTCAGAGCTTCTTTGACAGGTGAGTGACATCCTCCAGAGCTTCTTTGACAGGTGAGTGACATCCTTCAGAGCTTCTTTGACATGTGAGTGACATCCTCCAGAGCTTCTTTGACATGGGAGGGTGAGTGACATCCTCCAGAGTTTCTTTGACAGGTGAGTGACATCCTCCAGAGCTTCTCTGACATGGGAGGGTGAGTGACATCCTCCAGAGCTTCTTTGACATGGGAGGGTGAGTGACATCCTCCAGAGTTTCTTTGACAGGTGAGTGACATCCTTCAGAGTTTCTTTGACAGGTGAGTGACATCCTCCAGAGCTTCTTTGACAGGTGAGTGACATCCTTCAGAGCTTCTTTGACAAGTGAGTGACATCCTTCAGAGCTTCTTTGACATGTGAGTGACATCCTTCAGACCTTCTTTGACATGGGAGGGGGAGTGACATCCAGCAGAGCTTCTTTGACATGTGAGTGATATCCTCCAGAGCTTCTTTGACATGGGAGGGTGAGTGACATCCTCCAGAGCTTCTTTGACAGGTGAGTGACATCCTTCAGAGCTTCTTTGACATGGGAGGGTGAGTGACATCCTTCAGACCTTCTTTGACATGGGAGGGTGAGTGACATCCTTCAGACCTTCTTTGACATGGGAGGGTGAGTGACATTCTTCAGACCTTCTTTGACATGGGAGGGTGAGTGACATCCTTCAGAGCTTCTTTGACATGGGAGGGGGAGTGACATCCTTCAGAGCTTCTTTGACATGGGAGGGTGAGTGACATCCTTCAGAGTTTCTTTGACATGGGAGGGGGAGTGACATCCTTCAGAGCTTCTTTGACAGGTGAGTGACATCCTTCAGAGCTTCTTTGACAGGTGAGTGACATCCTTCAGAGCTTCTTTGACATGTGAGTGACATCCTTCAGAGCTTCTTTGACAGGTGAGTGACATCCTTCAGAGCTTCTTTGACAGGTGAGTGACATCCTTCAGAGCTTCTTTGACATGTGAGTGACATCCTTCAGAGCTTCTTTGACAGGTGAGTGACATCCTCCAGAGTTTCTTTGACAGGTGAGTGACATCCTCCAGAGCTTCTCTGAAAGGTGAGTGACATCCTCCAGAGCTTCTTTGACATGGGAGGGTGAGTGACATCCTCCAGAGTTTCTTTGACAAGTGAGTGACATCCTCCAGAGCTTCTTTGACAGGTGAGTGACATCCTCCAGAGCTTCTTTGACAGGTGAGTGACATCCTCCAGAGCTTCTCTGACATGGGAGGATGAGTGACATCCTCCAGAGCTTCTCTGACATGGGAGGGTGAGTGACATCCTCCAGAGTTTCTTTAACATGGGAGGGTGAGTGATATCCTCCAGAGCTTCTCTGACATGGGAGGGGGAGTGACATCCTCCAGAGTTCCTTTAACATGGGAGGGTGAGTGACATCCTTCCTCTTTTTCCTCTTCGTCTTCTTCTTCGTTCGTGGGCTGCAATTCCCACGTTCACTTGTATGTTCACGAGTGGTCTCTTACGTGTACGACCGTTTTTACCCCCGTCATGTAGGCAGCCATACTCCGTTTTCGGGGTGGTGTGCATGCTGGGTATGTTCTTGTTTCCATAACCCACCGAACGCTGACATGGATTATAGGATCTTTAACGTACGTATTTCTTCTTGTGCTTGCGTATACACACGAAGGGGGTTCAGGCACTAGCATGTATGCACTTTTGTTGACCTGGGAGATTGAAAAAATCTCCACCCTTTACCGCCGTTACCGAGATTCGAACCTGGGACCCTCAGATTGAAAATCCAACGCTTTAACCAATCGGCTATTGCTCCCGTCACTGACATCCACGATAGCAAATTTGACACGGCAGGGTGAGTGAGTAGGACGGGGGGGAAATCTTTGGGAAAAAAGAAAAAGAACAAAGAACAAAGAAAGAATGTTTGTCGGCCAGTCCGCCTGGGAAGTGAGAGAATCTGAGCGCGCTGGTTTGAGTCACGGCTCAGCCGCCGATATTTTCTTTCTCCCCCTCCACTAGACCTTGAGTGGTGGAGGTCCCGTGTGCAGCATGCACTTAGCGCATATAAAAGAACCCACGGCAACAACAGGGTTGTTCCTGGCAAAATTCTGTAGAAAAATCCACTTCGATAGGAAAAACAAAATTTTTAATAAAACTGCAATCAGGAAAAAAAAAAAGAAAAAAGGGGGGATGGGGGGGGGGGGGAGGGGGGGGGGGGGGGCGCTGTAGTGTAACAACGCGCTCTCCCTGGGGAGAGCAGCCCGAATTTCATACAGAGAAATCTGTTGTGATAAAAAGAAATACAAATACAAATGCAAATACCGTCGCATTTCCAGTTGCAGTGCGCGCGAGGGACTAAAAATGAGAGGTTCCTGTGTGTGTGTGTGTGTGTGTGTGTGTGTGTGTGTGTGTGTTGCTGTTCCGTGTTCGGCATACTCAGCGTGTGGCCTATCGAAGAATCACACGCATACACACAGAGATCAAAGCCAACACATTCGATTTTGTTCAGTACAGTTTGAACTGTGACAAATTCCTCGGTCCATGCTGCGTGGGAAAGAAAAATAATCAGTCCACAAGTTTGCAAAAGAAATCGCCAACGGCGCAAGCAGATGAGTAGCAGTAGCAGTAGCTCAAGGAGGCGTCACTGCGTTTGGTCAAATCCATATACGCTACACCACATCTGCCAAGCAGATGCCTGACCAGCAGCGTGACCCAACGCGCTTAGTCAGGCCTTGAAAATAGATAAAATAATAAATAAATAATAAAATAAAAATAAATAATAATAATAAAATAAGATAAATAAGTAAAACATAACATTTAAATAAAAAAAAGTAAAAAAAAAAAAAAAAAAAAAAATACTGCACGCAGAATGTACGTGCCCACACAACGTACGTCATCACGTCACGTGACACGGGATAGCTCTCATGCTGACGCTATTTTCTTTTTTTAGCCCGAAATTGACTTTCCCTTTGAGGCCTACGTTGGGTTTGCATCTCAAAGGGCGAAGTGTCGTCATGGGAGTGGTTATAAGACTGTCGGAACACCTTGTTGGGCTCAAGCGTTTAATCTATTGGTTCGATCTGAAAAGGTTCAGCAACAGTATGGTTCACGGGAAATTAACAAACAATGAGGCCAGGAGATGAAATGATTAACAAATAGTAAAGAGTGGTAACTCTCTCCTTTCACAAGGTGCACAACTTCAAGTCAGTGCTGCTTACGCTACCGATTCAGCCAGCACACAGGTAAATAAACGGTACATTGGAACAAACCCAGACACTTCCTAAAAAGGAAGCGCCGGGCCTGTCCTAATACCGATCATTTAACATGTGCACACAGCAGCAAAGACAGAAGAAATGTGCAAACACAAATTAGCTTTCATTCAAAACTAGCATAGCCTCTTTAATCCTGAACAAGCCACACTGAACACATGGACAATACAGAACAAACACATGGTTGCCTCTGTGGTTTTCAACTGGAAATTAACAAACAGTGAGTCCAGGAGATGAAATGATTAACAAATAGTAAAGAGTGGTAACTCTGTCCATTGACAAGGTACACAACTTCAAGTTAGCGATGCTTACACTACTGATTCAGCTAGCACACAGGTAAATAAAAGGTACATTGGAACAAATCCAGACACTTCCTAAAAAAGGAAGCGTGGGGCCTGTCCTTATAGTATGGTTTACGGGCCTGTTATTATAGTATGGTTTACGGTTCTGCCACGTTGCGTGGCGTTCAGCGTCCTGTTCTCCGTGTGTCTGGCTTTTGTTCTTATTTTTTGTTGTTGTTGTTTCTGTTCGTCTGTTTTTCCCCCGTCTATTTCTTTCTGTCAGGCTGTACATGCATGTCTGTCTTACCAGTCCCCTTGTATATGTGTATGAATATGACACCATTTATCAGTGTCGTCATCATCATCGTCGTCATCGTAATCACCACCCTCACAACCACCACTTCACAGCCTCTTCTCGCTGTCCTGATCATCCTATGTATTGTTTTCGTAGATCTGTACTGTCTTTCCGTTGTTTTAGCAGTGTGGTTTGTGTCTTGAAACATTTTCTCGAATTTCATGATTATGAAGTGTTATTCTGTTCTGCTGTACTCTACCGTACTCTGTGGTCTGGTCTGATGTGTTCCACTCTATTTTACTTCATTCCATAGTGTTCTTATCCACCCTGCTCCGCCCCACTTCATTCTGTTCCATTCTACTCTACATTCCAGATAAGGCGACTGTATGTTTAGTTCTATTCTGTTCTATGGTCCTGATATCGCCTTGTGTCGGTCGGTTGGACAGTATGCAACAATGTCAAAATATTCTACTCTGCTCTGCTCTACCTTGCACTACTCTGCTTTACACTACTCTACTCTGCTCTGTGCTACTCTGCTCTACTTACTCTATTCCACTCTACACTGCTCTGCTCTGCGCTACTCAACTCCGCTCTACTCTACTCTGTTCTACTCCACTCGACACTGCTCTTGGCTACTCTACTCCACTCTGCTTTGCTCTACTCTACTCTACTCCACTCCGCTCTGCTCTACTCCACTCCACTCTGCTCTGTTATACACTACTCTACTCTACGCTACTCCATTCTGCTCCACTCTACCCTAATCTACTCCGCCTCTGCTCTGCAGCCACTCCCTGCTGGCCACGGAGCTGCAGCGTCGGGTGAAGGAGACATTCGGGGTGGGCATGCCGGTGCGCGAGCTGTTCACCTACCCGACCGTGTCGCTGCTCAGCCAGTACATCGAGGCGGCGCAGAACGACGGCAACAAAAGCAGCGACAGCAGCGCACGTGTGGTGGTCCCCGTCCGCCCGGAGCTAGATCTCTCCGTAGAGGTGGACAAACACGACCAGTCCGTGTTGGAGTGAGTGTGTGGAGGAGAGGAGGGTGGGGGTGGGGGGACGAGGAGAGGGTGAGGGGGGTGTTGTGTGTATGTTGACTGTTGGCCGCCGTTCTATCTCTGTCTCTGGACCTTGCAATTGGAATGAACTTCCTCTTTCGCTTCGTCAAGTCTCCACACTCAGCTCTTTCAAGTCTGGCCTTAAAACCCACCTCTTCCCAAAATAGCCTCCCTTGCCTGCCTCTTCCTTGTCTTTAGTTTCTACAGTTTTTGAGTTATGCATGCGTGTGAATGACTGGTGCGAAAGCGCTTTGATTTGTCTCTGCACAAGATTCAGCGATTTATAAATACCATTATTATTATTATTATTATTTTGTTGTTGTTGGGTGTCACTTTGTTTCTGTCACTGTCACTTGTCGTCAGTGGTCCAGATAACCTCTTCGTTTTGTGTTGGTTTGATTGATGGATATGGATGCTTATATAGCGCTTATCCTCGGTCGAAGACCAAACTCTAAGCGCTTTACAAACACGGGGTCATTTGCACAACAGGCTGCCTACCTGGGTAGTGCCGACTGACGGCTGCCATTGGGCGATTTATCATTCGTTTTCTGTGTCATTCGATCAGATTTCAGGCACGCACACATATACACTCAGACAAACATGTAACATTTAACATTTTACGTGTATGACCGTTTTGTTTATTTACCCCGCCATGTAGGCAGCCATACTCCGTTTTCGGGGGGGTGGGGGGGTGCATGCTGGGTATGTTCTTGTTTCCATAACCCGCCAAACGCTGACATGGATTACATGATCTTTAACGTGCGAATTTGATCTTCTGCGTGCGTATACACACGAAGGGGGGGTTCAGGCACTGGCAGGTCTGCACATACGTTGACCTGGGAGATAAAAAAAAAATCTCCAACCTATACCCACCAGCTATTGCGCCAGTCGTGGAGGGGAGCGTTACTCTGGTGATTGCTTTGCTCTGCTGCTGAACACACAACACACCGCCGTTCTCCTGTTCTGGTTTCGTGGGATACGGCCTAAGTTTAGGCAAAGCCGTTTTTTTTTTGTTTTTGTTTTTGTTTTTTTCAGTTAAGTGCGTGGTGTACTGTTTGGTAATTTCACGGGTCACTTGTGCTTTCTTCTTCACTCGTAGCGCAGAGTATCTGGTTTGCGTAGAATGTGGGGAAGGGAGGATGGTTTGTTTTGTTGGTTTTTTGGGTTTTTTTGTTGTTGTTTTTTTCTTGGGGTGGGGGGGTGTTTGTTTTTTGTGTTTTCATGTGTTGGCGGGTGGGAAGATGTATGGCAGTTTTTGTGTAATATGTGGGCAGTGTTTGATAGTTCATACCTCACACCACAGTTCCGATACTGACAGCGTGATTAGAATGTTGGTGTTTCGCTCTTTAACTGATTCCCCTTTCAGTGCAGCATAGACATTCACGTTTTTTGTGTTTTTTTTTTTTTTTTTTATTTTTAGATGTCTTCTCTTCGTTAACTTGGACGTTCTGTCTTCTATTCGTTCAGTTTGGGCATCCACAATTATAGAAATGTCCTCTTTCCGTTTAGCTTGGACGCTCACGATAAAAAATAAATAAATGAAAAATTTAAAAATGTCCTCTGTTCGTGTAGCTTGGACAATCAGCTGAGGGCCTTCTGGAGAACGTTCCTGCACAGGCATCATTTCAGAAAGGGCAGAGTACTCCTGACGGGCGCCACTGGCTTCCTGGGTGCCTTCATCCTGAAGGAGATGTTGCTCAACTCCAAGGTGGGGTCCTTCACCCGTGTTTTCTGTCTCCATGCAGAGTGTATCGGCTTGTAATCCACCCCGCTTGGGGTCAGGGACTCTGTCACGGGTAGTGTGCAGCACACACTCGTTATTCCGGGTGTACTCACGAAACATGAAAAGGAAGCGATTTGAATTTCGCATTTTCAGCACCCCGTCTCTCTGTCTCTCTGTCTCTGTCTCTCTCTCTCTCTATGTATCTTGAATACATATATTATGTTTATGTGTGCATGTGTATGCATGTGTATACCTATGGTTGTGATTATTTCAGTATATATGGCTTCCTGTATACAGGTACGCGAGTTTAGGTGTATACTTATATGTGTGTGTGCATATATATATATATATATATATATATATATATATATATATATATAGTGTGTGTGTGTGTGTGTGTGTGTGTGTGTGTGTGTGTGTGTGTCGGTTGTTGTTTTTTGTTTGGGTTTTTTGTGTGTTTTTTTCAGTTTCCTCACAACGCGAGTGTGTGTGCATATGGGAGATAAGCTTTGCATATATTTATATTTTGCTATTTCTTTTCGTCGCAAAATATGGTGTACTTATTATAGTTCACAACTCCTTCAAATGGGGCTTTGGCCTCACTGAATAAAATTCTGATTCTGTCTCTCTCTGTCTGCTCATGTATTCTCTCTCTCTCTCTCTCTCTCTCTCTCTCTCTCTCTCTCTCTCTGCTCAAAATTCTCAACCCATTCCTGTGGCCCAACTAGCAATGACCCAATCCCTTACATCCTTTTCGACGGGCAAGAAGACAAACAGCAACATGCACCTGTGATGCCATTACACTACGTGAAATACCCGGACTGTCTAGAACTTGAAGACCTGTTTTCTTATGATGATAAAATCAGATCATTAAGGAATGTCAGTTTTTATTAAGGGCCTAAAACAGGGTCTCAAATGGGTTAAGTATTTCAAACTTGCTGTTAGTTGTGACGCCTAAGAAACCTGATTAATCTTGCGCTTAGCATTGCGTTCTTCTTGTGGTTGTTTTTTGTTGTTGTCGATGTTGTTGTTGTTGTTCTCCTTATCCTTCTTCTTCTTCTTCTTCTTCTACTTCTTCTTCTTCTCCCTCCTCCTCCTCCTCTTCTTCTTCTTCTTCCCGGTCGGCTGAAGTAAAAAGCGTATGTATAAAAAGGAAAGTGCTTTTCAGCACATGAGCAATGTTCTGCATCACATTCCCTGTGCCCCTCCTCCGCCCCTCCCCCTGCCCCCCCCCCCCCCCCCTGGCCCTCCTCCCCCCAAAGGAGTCTCGGAACAGACCGTTGTTCTCTCTCTGCTTCACGTGCCCCCTCTCATGCTGTTCTCTTTTGTCATTATGCTTATCTCAGTACCATGGAGAAATCAAATTTCGTTTCATTTAGTGAGCTTTGCAGAGCTAGATGGGAGGGAAAAAGCATTCTTGTTATCGTGCTTATCGACGAGCGCAATAGCCGAGTGGCTAAAGCGTTGGACTTTCAGTCTGAGGGTCCCGGGTTCGAATCTCAGTAACGGCGCTTGATGGGTAAAGGGTGGAGATTTTTTTTCCGATTTCCCAGGTCAACATAAATTATGTGCAGACCTGTTAGTGCCTGAGCCCTCTTCGAGTGTATACCCAAGCAGAAGATCAAACACGCACTTTAAAGATCCTGTAATCCATGTCAGCGTTCGGTGGGTTATGGAAACAAGAACATACCCAGCATGCACCACCACCCCTCCCCCCGAAAACGGAGTATGGCTGCCTACATGGCTGGGTAAAAAGACAAAATGGTCATACACGTAAAATGTTACATGTTTGTATGGGTATATGTATGCATGACTGAAATCTATCTGATCGAATGATTCAGGAAACGAATGATGAGCGCCCAATCGAATCTGTTAGTCGGCTCTACCCAGGTAGGCAGCCTGTTGTGCAAATGACCCCGAGTTTGTAAAGTGCTAAGAGCTTGGTGTCCGACCGACGATAGGCGCTGAATAAGTATCCATACCATCATTATCATCACTATAATCATCTCAATAAGTGGAGTGTTGGCCTAGAAGTAACGCGTCCGTTTAGGAAGCGAGAGAATCTGAGCGCACTGGCTCGAATCACAGCGGCAGTATTTTCTCCCCCTCCACTAGACCTTGAGTGATGGTCTGGACGCCAGTCATTCGGATGAGGCGATAAACCGAGGTCCCTTGCGCAGCGTGCATTTATCGCACGTAGAAGAACCCACGGCAATAAAAGGGTTGTTCCTGGCAAAATTCTGTAGAAAAATCCGCTTCGATAGGAAAATAAATAGAACTGCACGCAGAAAAAAACAACCACCAAAAATGGGCGGCGTTGCAAGTGTAGCGACGTGCTCTCCCTGAGGTGGAGAGGAGCCC